>NC_069501.1:170253186-170553186 GCF_027579735.1 Bombina bombina
TGCTTGATTTTATCAAAGCGTGGCTTCTCCGAGTCAGTCATTGATACCTTAATACAGGCACGAAAGCCTGTCACCAGGAAAATGTATAATAAGATATGGCGTAAATATCTTTATTGGTGTGAATCCAAGGGTTACTCATGGAGTAAGGTCAGGATTCCCAGGATATTATCCTTTCTCCAAGAAGGTTTGGAAAAAGGATTGTCATCTAGTTCCTTAAAGGGACAGATTTCTGCTCTGTCTATTCTTTTGCACAAGCGTCTGGCAGATGTTCCAGACGTTCAGGCATTTTGTCAGGCTTTAGTCAGAATCAAGCCTGTGTTTAAACCTGTTGCTCCGCCATGGAGCTTAAATTTGGTTCTTAAGGTTCTTCAAGGAGTTCCGTTTGAACCTCTTCATTCCATAGATATCAAACTTTTATCTTGGAAAGTTCTTTATTTGGTAGCTATTTCCTCGGCTCGCAGAGTCTCCGAGTTATCTGCCTTACAATGTGATTCTCCTTATCTGATTTTCCATACGGATAAGGTAGTCCTACGTACCAAACCTGGGTTTTTACCTAAGGTGGTATCTAACAACAATATCAATCAAGAGATTGTTGTTCCATCCTTGTGTCCTAATCCTTCTTCAAAAAAGGAACGTCTATTACACAATCTGGACGTGGTTCGTGCTTTAAAGTTTTACTTACAAGCTACTAAAAATTTCCATCAAACATCTGCTTTGTTTGTTGTCTACTCTGGACAGAGGAGAGGTCAAAAGGCTTTGGCAACCTCTCTTTCTTTTTGACTAAGAAGTATAATCCGCTTAGCCTATGATACTGCTGGAGAGCAGCCTCCTGAAAGGATTAAAGCTCATTCTACTAGAGCTATGGCTTCCACTTGGGCCTTTAAAAATGAGGCTTCTGTTGAACAGATTTGCAAGGCGGTGACTTGGTCTTTGCTTCATACCTTTTCAAAATTCTACAAATTTGATACTTTTGCTTCCTCGGAGGCTATTTTTGGGAGAAAGGTTTTACAGGCAGTGGTACCTTCCATTTAAGTACCTGCCTTGTCCCTCCCTTCATCCGTGTACTTTAGCTTTGCTATTGGTATCCCACAAGTAATGGATGATCCGTGGACTGGATACACCTTACAAGAGAAAACACAATTTATGCTTACCTGATAAATTCATTTCTCTTGTGGTGTATCCAGTCCACGGCCCGCCCTGTCATTTTAAGGCATTTTTTTTTTTTTTTTTTTTTAATGAGTTTTTTATTGAAGTTGTGAGATTAACAAACAGTAGAAAAACAGACATGATTCGTCCAAAAGCAGATAATTAAATACAACCACATTAAGTACATATTACAATAAGATATCTTATTCCAATGGAGCATGAGAGAAGACATGGACGAATCAAGATTGAACTTCACTTTTATAATTTTATATACAGGATAGGTTCCCCAAAGCGTCAGAGGGAAACCTCTGTGTAATCAATATTAATCATAGTGTACTAAGGGGATATGGCTTATGTTTCGGTCACTCCTGGACCACAGCATGTGGGGGAGGGGATTCAGCGGACGAGAGACGCTTGTATTATAGAGGGGGAAGGGAGGGGCGGAGCCTATTAAGGTATGACAGTATATAAATAGAAGACTAAAGGGGAGCGATATGGGGCTAAATGATATGAGTGGCATGAGTGAATAAGATACAACAGAAATGCCTAGCATCATTGACATATAAAAACTGAGAGACCGCTGTTAAACCAAGCATATTAGTAGGCACTACTATTGGACCAAAGATATCAGTACACAACAAATGATATAATCCCAAAGGAGGTATCTTAATAATCTGTTGTTGCATATAATTAATTATAGTAACCATAGGGGCCCTATCTACAAAGGGGCACATACTTACAGAGATTGTTACCAAGGAGTAGGGAGCTGTTGTATACAGATTGTTATCAGGGTGCTAAAATGATAGGAGCTTGTCACGGCTAACTGACAATAGAGCTTAGAACATCTCCTAGAGATAAGTAAGTACTGCTAGTAAAGCTACCTGATGTCACTGTTTGAACAGAATGTGAAATCTTTAGGATGGTTACCGTTAGCTCCATGGTACGAATAAATAACAGATATATTAGTCTCTCCTTGGCCTATAAGCATTAATCCTGTGTAGGGATTGACTTGTCACAACTCGCATACTCGGTCGCTGTCCGTAGGGCAAGGACTGTTGTGCCAAGTTTAAATAAGGGTATGTAGGCTTTTTAAAGACTCAGGTGGAAATATCATGGAGCATTGTAGTGATAGACTATAAGTTAAGTATTTAGGGAGGGCGAAGCTAAATTTAGAGGAGCCATAGTTAAGGGGAGGTAAAAGTAGTAAAAGTGGATGTAGGCCACTATGCAAGGGTGTACTCTAGTCCCCGGAGATATATATGTTTAACATGCTAATCTCGGTTACTATTAAAGCTATGGGTTAGGTATTAGTGTAGGTTTTTAACTTTTTGCGTCACATACATAAATATATTGCAGCAAATCATTATAAGTCTTAGTATAAGTCTAACTCAGCTAAAGGAATGTTAACTAATAAGAACAGACAAAGCCATTTAAAAAAAAAAAAAGGCAAAAAAAGAATCAGTGCAAACAGTAAGTAAACAGCTATATAGGTGGAAAGGAGTATATGTTTCTTCCACATACAGTATGTTTCTTGCAAAAAGTATTGCAGGTCAATTACATAACAAAGTGTGCTTATAACAATATAAGATAGTGACAAAGTAAAAGTGGTTAACGCCTGTTCATCTATAACTATAGGGGATCACTCTTAGATTTCAAATGGTGTATCTCTTTTTCTAAAGCAGTATTAGCCATAAGGTATGAAACTCTATAAGTGCCATACTGTCTCGGCCGCTGACAGCATAGCAAAACACAATGGTGGGTGTCATGCAATAATTAAATATGCACCATAAGTGAGATACTCCTATATAGATCAAGTATACTAAAGTGAACATATTATTCAGTAATTTCAGTCTCCTGAAGAGCAGAGCATGAACAATCATGTTAGTAGACTTTACTGGAATGTTCCCTGCAAGAATCACCTAAAATACCGTTATAGCAGTTATGAATTACTAAAGGAATGTCTATCAAAACAATACTATATATAAAAAAAAGTATTCTGAGGTGTAGCATAATATAGTTAAAGTAATTGAGAACTTGAGTAAATTAGCATTACACTAACACACAGTGATAGACCATTGCAGCTGTTGTCAGAGGTTTCAGCAGGAGCTCTAAAAGAAAGAAAAAAAAACATGTAACATAACTTAGTAGCAGATACTGTGAAAATGATTAAACCACTTTAGGAGCTTTTTAAACAGAATCAGACCTCCAGAGGTTCGATGTGCAACAGATTCTCAAAGAGGTGAGACGTGTTTTGTACAAGAGAACTGTCTGCAAATAATATAAACAAATCAGTACAGAATGCGCCACTAAGATCCACTCGCCAGGCTGTAATGTCAGTGTTATTGTCAAACTTGAGTCCATGATAACTCAAGAAGCGGCCTGCAAAGTGTGGGGCTTCTAAACCTGCGTGTGTCCTAGCCAATACCCAGACGGATCCAGCCCTTGAGCTGCCCAATGAACCGGAGGCTCAAATCTGCCAGGAACAGCCTAAACATTAATCGAGAGCCGGCAGGCAACAAAACGTTCATGGCCAGGTCAGATGTGTTATCGGGAGATCTTTGGCATGTAGGGCTGTGATGAAGGCTAAGAGCGCAAGGAGAGATGTGAGACTGCAGACCTCTATTTATACCTCAAGGTGAAAGTAGGTAAGAGCCGGTGTTCTTGGCGTCAGGGTAAGTATCAGGCGGTACCTCCATTATGGATAGTCCCTGCAGATCCCAGAAAAACTGAGTCCCTTCAGCCAGTGAGCGTTTCAGTGCCAGTACTCCACCCTGCAACAAAGTCATATGCCGGTCCGGATCCAATGCAGCAGCACTCTCTGATGAGCAGCTTCTAATTCCTGGGGCAACAGTTGGAGGTTGAGCTGTGCAACCCTGGTGACTAGGTAAGGCCGTGTAAGGTATGTCATCATGTGTGCGCACCCCAGGAAAAGATAGTGACTCCTCCGGTTCTGACTCTGCTTGATCGGTTAGGGGGAGGTACAGGTCCGGCGTGCGTCCCTGCTCTCCCATCGCAGCATGCAGTAGAGACCTGTCAGGTAGGATCTCTGAGTGCTCCGGGATCTGTCCTGCAAATGTAGCGTAACTCTCGCCCCACAATACACGATCTGTGTTCTCAGCCTCATGTCCGAGTTGCGGTGCAATAGTTAAAAGGAGCAACATTAAATCTTCTTTTAAGCTTTTAAAGTGATGCTCTAATAAGTGTTGAGAGCGTTGTTCCCATATTTCTAAGGCTTCCATATCTGCAGATTCTCCACGTGGTGTGGCTTGAAGCTTAGTAATGGCCACGAGTTCACAAGATGGTGTATCTTCTGTTTTTTAGATAAAAGATAGGTAAAGGTAGGTGTCTAGCATGTAGTGAGGTTGGTTTGGGCACTTGGTATGTGATTTAAATAAAGTAATATATCTGATGGCCCAGAGCTTCACAGACACACGTCCAGTTGCCTCGGCAGTCGGCTCCGCCCCCTGGGTAATTTTTAAATTTAAACTACAGTCACCACTACACCCTATGGTTTCTCCTTTCTCGGCTTGTTTTCGGTCGAATGACTGGATATGGCAGTTAGGGGAGGAGCTATATAACAGCTCTGCTGTGGGTGTCCTCTTGCAACTTCCTGTTGGGAATGAGAATATCCCACAAGTAATGGATGATCCGTGGACTGGATACACCACAAGAGAAATAAATTTATCAGGTAAGCATAAATTGTGTTTTTACCTAGTCTGCACATAACCTTGAGAGGTGGAACCTGCCCCTAGGAGTTAAACTCTTAAATTCCAACTTGTAACCCTGAGATATTTTGTCCATGGCCCAGGGATCCGGGACATCCCATACCATGCTTGAGAAAAGTGTGAAAGTCTGCCCCCACTTGATCCACTCCCAGGTTTCTTTGATTGCTTCCCCTTGTTTCAAGACTGATTGGGTTTCCAAGAATACTTGGACTGTTCCTGCTTGGAAGAGGAAGGGGAAGGCTTACCTCTGAAGTTTTGAAAGGAATGAAAATTAATCTGATGTCCTTTCGGCCTTTTCTTCTTTCTTGCGGAAGAAAAGACTCTTTACCACCCGTGATATCAGAAATAATTTCTGCCAAAGTCCAAACAAGGTCTTCCCCTTGTAAGGAATCGCCAAAAGCTTGGACTTAGATGAAACATCCGCTGACCAAGATTTCAGCTATAAAGCTCTGTGCGCTAATACAGCGAAACCAGATATTTTGGCTCCTAACTTAATGACCTGCAATGAAGCGTCAATAATAAAGGAATTGGCTAACTTATGAGCCTTAATGCTGTCTTGGATCTCCTCCAAGGGAGTCTCTACCTGAAGATACTCAGACAATGCGTCAAACCAATAGGCTGCCGCACTTGTCACCATAATAATACACACCACAGGTTGCCATTGATGAAATACATCCTTTTCAAATAAGCCTTCGGCTTTTTGTCCATTGGATCTTTAAAGAAGCAGCTATCCTCTATAGGAATAGTAGTTCTCTTAGCCAAAGTAGAAATTGCCCCTTCCTTTTTGGGCACCGTTTGCCATGACTCCCTAATGGAGTCTGCCTCAGGAAACATCTTTTTAAAAACAGGAGACGGGAAAAAGTAATTCCAGGTCTCTCCCATTCTTGAGAAATAATTTTCGTAGCATGGTCTGGCACAGGATCACCTCCACAGAGGAAGGAACATCAAAGTACTTATTAAGTTTACTAGATCTCGTAGGGTAGACAACGACAAAGGTATTGGAGTCATCCAAGGTAGCCAAAACCTCCTTTAACAAGACACAGAGGTGTTCAAACTTAAATCTGAAGGATACAACTACAGCATAAGATGAAGGAATTACACTGTCTGAATCTGAGATTTCACCCTCAGAGGCTACCAACGTATCTTCCACATCAGACTTATGAGAAATAGCAACTTGGGAAGCCGAACCTGGATCAAAAACCTTTCTATCTGAATCTCTAAATTTCCTCATGCATTTTACCTGTAGCATGGGAAAAGCAGCTAATGCCACAGATACGGAAGAAGATACCTGGGCAGAAATTTCTGCTTGCAAATAGACTCCTCCAGGAGACTGAGAGGAAACGCAGGGCACTGCATGTGATGCCATTAAGGCTTGGGACAATGGAGGAGAATGCTGTGGCATAGCCTGAACAGCATCACCCTGAGAGAATGGTGGCTCAGAAGCAAAAAGTCTATCTTTATGTAATGCATGAGGAACAGAAAGGCAGGGGAGGTTCAACTTGATTATCCAAGCAAAGCTTGCATTGAACTATAGTAGCAAGTTCCTGGTCCATAATTGAATAACAATTCTTTAATGTCATAAAGAATGAATCCTGCATGGTCCCTTTAAGAATTTTGCTCCCCAGGGACAATCTGTGTCCTCATAAACCCAATAAGGAAGCGGACCACTTAAATCTTAATTTTAGTTAAAAACTGAAAAACAACAGGGAAGGAATGAGACAGTAACTACATTTAAGACCTCTACACCTCAGCGTATAGCTGAGGCACCTACCTACCCCCTCTTGACCAACGGAGTCGCAACTGCGATGCAGCAAAAGAGACACAACTGCAAACTCAACTGCTCTGGTCTCCTCTGACAGGAAATCATGGGACACGTGATTGGCATCAGAAATGCGCCACTATCTTAGAAAGCGTGCGATTACAGACTAAAAAAAAAGCACCTCAAGAAGATCCACCTCCCATACTAAGAACGCTTTCCTTCTTAGTGACTGGGGTGGAACAGAGCAGCCATAAGTGAGGAAAAGTCTGTCAGCACAGTCTGACCCTTGCATCTGCACCATATAGTGCTCATAATATAATAGGTTCTAAATCAGATAATTAACCCCTGAGCCACAAAATGGAAATAAGCACATTACATTTAGTCTCTTGTCACAGTCCAAGTGCCTGCACACTGCCTAATAACTCCTGAACTCAGGATTGTTGTTCCAATATATGTGCAGATAAACAATTAACCCTTCAGTGCCAGCGACTCTTCCCAGAAGATAAAAGATGGCACTTACCTACACCTCTAGCTGTCCAGCAGGAGGACAGCCCACCCGGCATGAGAGGAAGCCACTCCTCACAGAGACCTGTGGAAAAAAGAAAGGACAGAGTAAACCTTCTCTGGCTTTCTAGACAGGAGCAGCAACATGTTGGGAAAATGCAGTGAGGCTCACCCCACAAGTTCCTAACTGCTTGAAAGCCACCACTGCCCTACTGAAGAGACTAACATGGAGTAGGGCTAGACCCAGTCTTGAGAGGAAAGATTAGAGTAAACCTACTCCGGCTTTCAAAATAATAAAATCTTGATTGAAGTGAAATAAATCCAATCTTCTTCAGACACCACAACTTCACATCCTCCTTGCACCGAAGGCAAAGAGAATGACTGGGGTTTGTGGGAAGGGGAGTGATACTTAACAGCTTGACTGTTGTGCTCTTTGCCTCCTTCTGCTGACCAGGAGTGATATTTCCAACAGTAATTGAGGACTCTGTGAACTCATGAAATGGACAACCTTAGATGATTATTGTGCTCAATCACAGATCCTAAAAGATAAATTTATACAAAGAGGCTATGTGGAGCAGGCAATAGAGAATGTAAGACAAGAAATAGAAAAAATAGAAAGAGATTCCATCCTAAAAATAAGAGATTAGGGAAACAAGGCAATAGCTAATAATCAAGAAATAAGGTTAAGTATACCTTTTATTATATAATATAGTAGTAATCATAGAAAGATAGAAAAAATTCTGATGAAACATTAGCAGATATTGAAGAATGATGATACCATAAGTAGTTTGCAACTTAATCATTCCAAGATAATCTAAAAGAAAAGAAGATAATTTGAAAAGTATTTTAGCAACAACTGAGTTAAGATCTACTAAAGGAGATATACAGGGAGATCTCCATGGAAAACTTTTGAAAGCTTTGTATCCATGTTTATTTTGTAAGTCCAGCAGACACTGGACACAAACAAGTTTTTTGACAACTATGGTTAAAGAATATTAAATAAAGGATCTTATAAGATGCACAGATCAAAATAGTGTATATTTAATTGAGTGTAAATGTAAGAAACAATATATTGGTGAGTCTGAAAGACCCCTCAGAGAAAGAATACAAGAACACCTCTGGTCAATAGAAAATGTAGATAAAGAAAGGAATAAGATCTGTACCAAAACAGTTTGCAGAATGTTGTAATGGGATTTTGAAACATTTTACATATATTGCAATAGATAAAGTAAAAGGAAAATAGAGAGGTGGGAACACTGGGAAAGAATTAATAAAATTGTAGATTAAGTGTTTTTTTTGTTTTTAATATGGGTACTTTGCAACCAGGTCTAAATGTATAATTGGATATAGCTTGCTTTATAAATTAGATAACTATTTTTAGTTAATTACATTTATCATTAAATATAAATATATTTTTATGCATGTGAAATATGAAAAAATGTCTGGATAATATCATAATTGCTTCAATAAAATAAGGTGTTTGAAGATAAAATATGAATTTTGGTAACTTTGATTTTAACTAGTTATTTATTATACGTTACATTTCTAACACATTAATTTCAACATACCATTCCTGTATTTATTAATAATTTATTATTCACAGGATTGTGTCTCAGATATTATTTATAAGGGCAAATTTAATTTTAATGGTGATTTTGTTGATATAAGTCAATAACATGATATTCTGCATTAAGATAATGAAATGGAACACATAAGAAGGAGAAAAAAACACTATGCTTGAAAAAGACACTAGAACGGAGGGTTGAAATGAGTGGCAGGAGTGCTTAGTACATGATTTTGTCCCAGCAAGGCCATCTTACAGATTCTAAAAGCAGCTGTTTCCTATACGGCATGAAGATTGCAGCGTTGATAGGGTTGGAGCTAAGCAGCATAACTCAGTGGAGCTGCATCTAGTTTGAGGCAGTGGGATTAAATGTCCCCGGGGAACAACCACTGTTTGATTTATGAACTTTTGTATTTATGCATGTCGCTTTCATGTTTTTTGTATCATATATTTTTAAAAGAGTAAATATATTTTTTAAATAAGAGAAATTGTATTATGAGTTTGCTTGGGGTGATTGCCAGACCATTCTGTCACGAGATTGGTCACACAAAAGAACGGGCAGGCTTTACATGTTCGTTTGAGAGTGTAATGATACATATGGACAGCGGATGAATAGAATCCGCTGCCCATATGCCACAAAGGCAAGTGGACAACTTCACAAGTTGAGAAGCTTGTCTGCTCACCTTATAATACTTGTGGGCCTAAGTTTCTCTGTTTTTGTGGAAGTGTGGCAATTGGCAAAATGACAGAGACTGACATTGTCTACTCCACTAACAAGTCTGGTTTGGTAGACAAGTGGTGGTGGGAAATCCAAAAGGCAAAGCAACCCCTGAGCACTCAAAAACCATCCTCCTTCCCCCTTAGTTCTTTAACACATTTACTTTTCAGCTGCTCTTTGAGTATTTATGGGTTTAGGCAGTTTGGAAATGTAAAGACATCCAAGACACAATCATTTTCTTAAACAAAAATATATACAATTTATTGCAAATCTAGTGAAAACATTATTATTTGTACATTTAAAGCGCCCATAACAAAAATGGAAATTTAGGTTAACAGTATCTATTTCTATATGGATCAGTAACATTTGTATTTTTTTAGCAGACAATGTCTTATACAATTGCTCCTAACCTCCATCATGAAACATAACCTGAATTGTTTGCTATTTTTGCTGAAGAAAAGGAATGATAAGGGAATTCACAACAAAAGGTTGACTAGTTTTAATATACCAGATGCAATAAAGCTCTTGTTGGTCTTATAATCTTTTGGTATCTGCCCAAAATTTGTTTTATGGTTAAGAAAAAATTAAATTCCTTGTGTATATAAAAAAAAGCATCAGAATTATGCTGTTGATTGATGTTAAGCCTATACATGTTTAATATTCAGGCCTTTTTATGACCATTATATGTTCCAAAAATCTATCACAGTACTTGGCTATTGAAAAACAGTTGGCTATTGAAAAACAGTTGCATAAAACAAGGTTTTAATGCACATTAACAAATTTGCTACTCACTTATGGCTATATTACAAGTGGACCACTAACTGATCTGTGCGAGCGATCTATATAGCGGCTCTTTGCGTTTCGGAAGTGGCACTGATTAACTGTTATGCAAGTCAAAAAAGTTGCACAAAACACATCAAAAATACATGTAAAAGTGCAGTTACATTCATAACACTGTCTAAAAATTATAAGGGCTCAAAGATATGAGGTCTCAGGTGTTAGAAAAAAAAGGCCTGCAAAGGGCTTTAACATACAGATACATACATATACATTTCTAAATATAAGTAAGATTTGTAGTTTTCCCCCCACTTTTTATGCTCCATTTAAGTCTATGATGATATATGTAAATGTCACGATATTCAAAGTTTGGTTTTTTACTCACGTGGGTTAGTGCTCGTGCAAAACGTGTAATACATGTGCTACCCAACGTGTGCAAAGAGCATACTTCTAGTGGGAGCACTAAATAGCACGCCACTTATAATTTCTCTCTTGGTATTTTAATTTAAAGGGACAAAAAACAAAATTGCTTATATTTAATCTTGTGATTATGGATGGATACTTCAGGTTAGAGGTTTTGGGGGAATTGGGAAGTCTCAGGTTTCACTGTAGGAAACCAAACATAAACAGCTAAGTAAAGCAGTGGGAAGAGCAGGATAGTCTTTTAGCTCTCTGGTAATCCTGCAAAATGAAGGGTTGTGAGAGCTCTGAGAAAACCAGGAATGACCAACTTGTGGCCCAAGACCACATGCAGCCCTCTGGATCATTATTTGAAGATCCCAGGAAAAAGCAGAACTAGCAATGTATGCAAACTATTTACTCTTTTTTAAATAGAAACTGATGACTCTCTTGATTTAAATTGAAAACCATGCAATGTGTAGAAAAGTGTATTGCTTTCAAAGCACAATAAGAGATATAAAACTCCCAATATGTCTTCCACGATTCAGATAGAGCATGCAATTTTAAACAACTTTACAATAACTTTCTATTATCACATTTTCTTTGTTTTCTCAGTATTCTTTATTGAATAGCAGAAATGTAAGATTAGGGGCGTGCACGTGTCTGCAGCACAATATTGCCAGAATGTTATACATTAACAAGAGCACTAGAAAGCAGCACTATTTCTGTCATTTAGTGTTCCAGACATGTGCACACTACCTATCTAGATATCTCTTCAACAAAGAATAACATGAAAATGAAGAAAATTTGATTATAGAAGTAAATTGTAAACATTTTTAAAATGTTATGCACTGGCGGAATCATGTAAGAAAAAACTTGGGTTTCATGTCCCTTTAACCGTCATTAGCATAAATAAATGAATTAGTTATTTAATAAAATATAGTTAGAAATGGATACAAAAACTGTAATTCTTCCATTAACTCAATATATCATTGTGCGCAGTATTTAGCACATATATTTATTTAAATCATTTAACTATTTGTTAAAAACAAATTCATTTCAATTGCTGTTCTCCAAATATCAGAAAATACTCTGGAATATATAAATGAATCAACATACAGGGTCCAAGACTATTTCCAAATGCCGTGACATCATCATATTTTTTATATGCTTGAAATTACTGATTTCAGTTTCTCTTGGTAGTGTTAAATGGAATATAAGATCTGTATGTTGGAATAAATGTGAGCAATGAGAAAATTTATAATCAATTTTCCATTTTATTTTAAAGATTTAATCGAAATTAATAAAAAAAAAATCAGCCAACGTCTGTGCATATGTCTGATTTGGACACACACAAGAACAGGTGGAGAACTTGATACATTTTTTCTGCCTTTACCAATCATTTTTCAAGATTAGTAGTATAATTGGATATGGTCAAAACTAGAAAACTAAAAAAATGAGTTAGTCATTTCACTTTCAGTTATATTTTATAAAATGCAAACTTGTTCTGTGTTATACCCTGGCAAATAATTTTAGTAGATATTTAATTATGTGACTAAAGTAAATTGCTGTAAAAGGTAACAAAAATGCAACAAACATTTGCTACAGATCATAAATGAATACATGGACAACAGCAATACATATTTCCAACTATACTTTTTTGGCAGCATTTTATATGAGTATATTATATGAGCACATTCTTACAATTAATGCACTATTTTGAAGCTTATTTACATTACATAAATGTTGTACATTTAATTAACACATACTGAAAAAAATATAACTGTTCCTCATTAAACAAACTCTTTTAGCACACCTGTGCAACATATAATTGTTTTTATAGTATGTTAGTTTAATCCCAGCAACCAAGAAATACAAGATATTTTGCCTATTAAAGGGGCAAAGCACTAACGCCTAGATTTAGAGTTTGGCGTTAGCCGTCAAAACCAGTGTTAGAGGCTCCGAACGCTGGTTTTGGGCTACCGCTGGTATTTAGAGTTTTGTAGGTAAGGGTCTAACGCTCACTTTCCAGCCGCGACTTTTCCATACCGCAGATCCCCCTACGCCAATTGCGTATCCTATCTTTTTAATGGGATCTTTCTAACGCCGGTATTTAGAGTCTTGGCTGAAGTGAGCGTTAGAAATCTACCGACAAAACTCCAGACGCAAAAAAAAGTCAGGAGTTAAGAGCTTTCTGGGCTAACGCCGGTTCATAAAGCTCTTAACTACTGTGCTCTAAAGTACACTAACACCCATAAACTTCCTATGTACCCCTAAACCGAGGCCCCCCCCACATCGCCGCCACTCTCTTATAATTTTTTAACCCCTAATCTGCCGACTGCACACCGCCGCAACCTACGTTATCCCTATGAACCCCTAATCTGCTGCCCCTAACACCGCCGACCCCTATATTATATTTATTAATCCCTAATCTGCCGCTCCCAACGTTGCCGCCAGCTACCTACAATTATTAACCCCTAATCTGCCGACCGGACCTCACCGCTACTATAATAAATGTATTAACCCCTAAAGCTAAGTCTAACCTTAACACTAACACCCCCCTAAGTTAAATATAATTTAAATCTAACGAAATAAATTAACTCTTATTAAATAAATTATTCCTATTTAAAGCTAAATACTTACCTGTAAAATAAATCCTAATATAGCTACAATATAAATTATAATTATATTGTAGCTATTTTAGGATTAATATTTATTTTACAGGCAACTTTGTATTTATTTTAACCAGGTACAATAGCTATTAAATAGTTATTTACTATTTAATAGCTACCTAGTTAAAATAATTACAAAATTACCTGTAAAATAAATCCTAACCTAAGTTACAATTAAACCTAACACTACACTATCAATAAATTAATTAAATAAAATACCTACAATTATCTACAATTAAACCTAACACTACACTATCAATAAATTAATTAAATACAATACCTACAAATAAATACAATTAAATAAACTAACTAAAGTACAAAAAATAAAAAAGAACTAAGTTACAAAAAATAAAAAAATATTTACAAACATTAGAAAAATATTACAACAATTTTAAACTAATTACACCTACTCTAAGCCACCTAATAAAATAACAAAGCCCCCCAAAACAAAAAAATGCCCTACCCTATTCTAAAATTAAAATAGAAAAGCTCTTTTACCTTACCAGCCCTTAAAAGGGCCTTTTGCGGGGCATGCCCCAAAGAATTCAGCTCTTTTGCCTGAAAAAAAAAAATATACAATACCCCCCCCCCCCCCACCAACATTACAACCCACCACCCACATACCCCTAATCTATCCTATCCTCTTCTTCCGACGTCCTAAAACAGAATGAAGGTTCCTTTAAGGGACGTCATCAAAGATGGCGTCCATCGAATTCCGATTGGCTGATAGGATTCTATCAGCCAATCGGAATTAAGGTAGGAAAATTCTGATTGGCTGATGGAATCAGCCAATCAGATTCAAGTTCAATCCGATTGGCTGATCCAATCAGCCAATCAGATTGAGCTTGCATTCTATTGGCTGTTCCGATCAGCCAATAGAATGCGAGCTCAATCTGATTGGCTGATCCAATCAGCCAATTGGATTGAACTTGAATCTGATTGGCTGATTCCATCAGCCAATCAGATTTTTCCTACCTTAATTCCGATTGGCTGATAGAATCCTATCAGCCAATCGGAATTCGAGGGACGCCATCTTGGATGACGTCCCTTAAAGGAACCTTCATTCTGTTTTAGGACGTCGGAAGAAGAGGGTGGATCCGCGCTGGAGGTCTTGAAGATGGAGCCGCTCGTCATCGGATGGAAGAACATAGAAGATGCGGCTTGAATGAAGATGTTTGCCGGTCTGGATCTACTCTTCTGCCCGGATAGAATGAAGACTTCTGCCCTCAGATGGAATTCTTCAGCCGCTGCTTGGATCAAGACTTCAGCCGGAGGATGGACGTCACTCTTCAGCCCCCGCTTGGGCTTGGATCAAGACTTCGGAGGCTTTGCTCAAGACTTCGGTGGACCGATCGTTGAACCCGTTGTGGTGAAGACAAGGTAGGGAGATCTTCAGGGGCTTAGTGTTAGGTTTATTTAAGGGGGGTTTGGGTAAGATTAGGGGTATGTGGGTGGTGGGTTGTAATGTTGGTGGGGGAGTATTGTATGTTTTTTTTCCAGGCAAAAGAGCTGAATTCTTTGGGGCATGCCCCGCAAAAGGCCCTTTTAAGGGCTGGTAAGGTAAAAGAGCTTTTCTATTTTAATTTTAGAATAGGGTAGGGCATTTTTTATTTTGGGGGGCTTTGTTATTTTATTAGGGGGCCTAGAGTAGGTGTAATTAGTTTAAAATTGTTGTAAATTTTTTTATTTTTTTTTGTAACAGTTCTTTTTTATTTTTTGTACTTTAGTTAGTTTATTTAATTGTATTTATTTGTAGGTATTGTATTTAATTAATTTATTGATAGTGTAGTGTTAGGTTTAATTGTAGATAATTGTAGGTATTTTATTTAATTAATTTATTGATAGTGTAGTGTTAAGTTTAATTGTAACTTAGGTTAGGATTTATTTTACAGGTAATTTTGCATTTATTTTAACTAGGTAGCTATTAGTAAATAACTATTTAATAGCTATTGTACCTGGTTAAAATAAATACAAAGTTGCCTGTAAAATAAATATTAATCCCAAAATAGCTACAAAATAATTATAATTTATATTGTAACTATATTAGGGTTTATTTTAAATATTTAAGTATTTAGATTTAAATAGGAATAATTTATTTAATATGAGTTAATTTATTTTGTTAGATTTAAATTATATTTAACTTAGGGGGGTGTTAGTGTTAAGGTTAGACTTAGCTTTAGGGGTTAATAAATGTATTAGAGTAGCGGTGAGGTCTGGTCGGCAGATTAGGGGTTAATACTTGAAGTTAGGTGTCGGCGATGTTAGGGAGGGCAGATTAGGGGTTAATACTATTTATTATAGGGTTATTGAGGCGGGAGTGAGGCGGATTATTGGTTAATAACTTTATTATAGTAGCGGTGAGGTCCGGTCGGCAGATTAGGGGTTAATAAGTGTAGGTAGGTGGAGGCGACGTTGGGGGCGGCAGATTAGGGGTTAATAAATATAATATAGGGGTTGGCGGTGTTAGGGGCAGCAGATTAGGGGTACATAGTGATAACGTAGGTTGCGGCGGTGTACGGAGCGGCAGATTAGGGGTTAAAAATATATGCAGGGGTCAGCGATAGCGGGGTCGGCAGATTAAAGGTTAATAAGTGTAAAGTTAGGGGTGTTTAGACTCGGGTTCATGTTAGGGTGTTAGGTGCAGACATAGGAAGTGTTTCCCCATAGAAAACAATGGGGCTGCGTTAGGAGCTGAACGCTGCTTTTTTGCAGGTGTTAGGTTTTTTTTCAGCTCAAACTGCCCCATTGTTTTCTATGTGTGAATCTGGCATGAGCACGTTTTTGAAGCTGGCCGCGTCCGTAAGCACCGCTGGTATTGAGAGTTGCAGTGGCGGTAAATATGCCTGTAAGCTCCCTTTTTGGAGCCTAACGCAACCCTTCTGTGAACTCTAAATACCAGCGGTATTTAAAAGGTGCGGGGGGAAAAAAGCCAGGGTTAGATACGCGGGTCATTACCGAAAAAACTCTAAATCTAGCCGTAAGTCAAGTAAATGTGAAGATTTAATTGTATTATTTGTTGCTGCAGAAAGACCCTTTCAAGTGGGATGGGCTCTCATTCCCACCCCCACCTAAAAAGGTTGATTTCAATTGCGAACATTTGTTTATATAGCTTTAATATAGCCAATATTACATTATTGAAAATTCCTGTAAAAGGTTGGAGTTTCAGCAGTAAAACACAGCTATTTCAAATGACAGAATAAAGGTTAAGAAGCTATTTGTAAACAATTTAATACAGATAAACTAGATAATTTGGAATCAATTAAAGCTAAAAGCAAATAAATATTTCACACATCCAGACTTCCTGTATCTTACTAGTGATATGTAACTTATCATATTTAACATAATGCAGGCAGTCTAACTTTAATGTTTGATATGCAAACTCATTTGGTTCTAATGGCCTTTTGTTATGTGGTCTAATACCTCACTATATATCAAAGAATATCACTTACATTTTAAATTACTCAATAGTAATTGCATCACTCCTAAGTTGAAGTTTAGGGTATTTTCTCAGCTTAGATTAACTATATTAAAAATACAGGCACCACAGTAGGAACTCAATGCAACAAAAGTGAATTCTCCTGTGATCACTAACACACAGGTTAGAAAACTCATGATCAAAAATACGCATGTGATTTCCAATTAGCCTAATTGCATGACCATGGTTTTAAAATGACCTGTGAACACCAGAGCTTTGTCTATTTTGGACCTATGGGCTGTGTGTATCTGCATGTCTGCATCATGGCTCCATATGGAAAAGAAATGCCAGAGAAATCTTCACAAAGATGGGAAAATTGGTGACCAACTAAAAATCAGCTGAAACACAGTTGTAGCAGTAATCAGGATGCATAGAATGAGCCATAGTATCACTAATCTGAGCCACAGAGGTCGTCCTCCTAAAATGACGCCACGGACAGTGCACTACTTGTATAATGTAGCTCTGACAAATAGACAGGCAAATGCTTCAGACTTGACTCCAGGGTTATCAATGGAAATCTGAGTTTCTGTTTGAAGGACATTGCCTACAACCTCTATGGACAGGGACTAAGTAAAAAACTTAGCTTGCTCTTCGGAAAAAAAAATGCAAGATTAAACTTTTCTAAAGAACATGAAAATAAGCCTGATAAATATTGGGAGAACACTCTTGGGTCGGATGAGACCAAGATAAATTTGTTTGATTCAGATGGGGTCCAGTAGGTTTGGCGTGGGCCTGGCCATTACTGCCACAGTGAAAGCATAGTCCCATCAGTGAAGCACAGAGATTAGAGTGTGATTATATGGGTCTGCTTGAATGCAAAAAGTGTTGGGGAGAGGGCTTTTGTAGATGGCACCATGAATGCTTGTGGATATACCAAAATCCTGGCTGACAAGATGTCTCCCATTATCCAGAAGCTTGGCAGAAGAGGAATATTCCTTCATGATAACTATCTAAAGCACATTGACAAAATCACAAAATAGTTTCTAAAGAAGAAAAAAGTGAAAACTATGACCTGGCCAAGCATGACACCTGACTCAAATCCAAATGAACACAGTTGGGGTATTTTAAATAGAAAGATATAAAACATAACCACTCCAGAAAAATCAGCTGAAAAAAATTCTTTGAAGAACAGTAGAACATCTCCAGAAATGTGTGCAACACTGGTATCCTCCATGCCGAGGAGGATTGAGTCTGTCATCAAAAAATAAAGATGGACATACAAAGTATTAAAAAAAACTAAAAGATTTGAATCTCGGTAATGAAAGGTGTACTGACTTTTGCTGCATTGATCATTTGACATTTAATTGATATTGCACAGGGGTGAGAACAATGAGTGTTCAGGTGTGACCTGCTTCATCAGAGGGGTGGTCATGGCATAGTGGGTAAGCCTCTGATGAAGCAGGTTACACCTGAGAAATGCATCAGGCCATGTCAACAAACCAGCAAATATTTATACTGCAATTGTTCTGGACTTTTATTCTCTATTTTTGTTGTTATTTGTTAGTTATTTTATTAATGCTTTAATTAAGATAACATATGTATAATGACTATTTCCACATATTATTGCACACTGGGGCTTTGGATTAACATTGCAAGGTGCAGATTTACCTCCTTGATTTCCTTAGCATACCTGCATGGATCAGCTAGGAAATGCAAGAGGAAGACTCTGTGATGAACGGAAAAAGACCTAGATGTGAATGTGTTATATGCTGTAAAAGGGGTCATCTTTGTGAGTGCGGTTTTGGCTTTCTTATTAAAGTGCATTTTTTATTTGCTTGATATAATGCACTTGGATCCTCTTTCTGTGGTGCTTTTGTTTGTTATAGCAGATGTGCACACCCTTTCTACCTACTCCAGTAAGCAGTATTATAGAAGCCTAGACCCCTTTATGGAAGACCTATAAAAAAAAGAGTCTAATTGGAAAAACCTACAGCATAATCCACTCCAACACTATCTACCTTATACAGTCAAGATTCCCTTACAACATAATGGACCCACCTATATGATCACCTCAGTGCACTCGCCCCTAGCATACAAGGGACTCACACACACAACCTTCCCAATATATCCTCTAGTACCAATGGAAACCCCTGACTAGAAGTGAAAGACTTCCCTTAAAAATATAATAGATTAACTTTAATGTCTCTTCAAACCACAACAAAAAGAGTCCATCTCAGTATTCTTACCCTCCATTTTATTGTGACCTTGTACAGTTTGACACTACTGAGTTAAAAAAAATACAAACCAAATGGGTTGTCTACTCTACTAATGTACATATTTTCCTAAAAAAAAAAAAAAAAAACCGAATGATTTTTAAAATCAATTTCTTTCAGATACTTTTACCGTATAACTTTATTTTATAAATTATTTTCCTATTATTCCTTTTTATCCACTAATCTTAAATACATCTATCTACATCTCTCTTTCTCTCTGTCTTTTTCTCTATATCTATCTATCTATCTATCTATCTATCTATCTATCTATCTATCTATCTATCTATCTATCTATCTATCTATCTAGAAGTTGTCTGCTCGCCTTCGCAACATATGGGCAGCAGATTATGTTTGCTGCCTGTATGTATCATTAAATTCTCAAGTGAATGTGTGAAGCCTGCCCCTTCTCTTGAATGACCAATTGCATGAGAGAGGACCTTTCAATCTCCCCAAGCAAGCGAGTGAGCTTGGGTTATTTCTCTCTGCTACCTACTATAGGAATAGATATACAGGTATAGGTATATATAGACATATGTATTTACAATAAAAAGTACATTGTTTTGTTTGTGAAGAACATTAGAATGTTATATTTTCATAACTGCTGTTGGGTTAGCGCTGTTAGTTTTTTTTTTTTTTTTTTTAGTTTGCGCTCTCCATTGACTTCTTTGGGGAGAATATGTTAACTTGGTCACAATATTTTTGTTAGCGCACAAACTGGTTTTGTTTGTTCGCAAACCTTTTAATTTCAACTTGTAATACGAGCACAACCTGATGCAAACAAAAAGCCTCCTTCTAGCGATGTTAATCTGCGAGCAAGAGCACTAAATAAGGCTCCACTCGTTATCTAGCCCTCTATGGGGTATATTAGCACAGCATCAGAATAACCATGATAAAACTAAGAATGGGAAGTGACTCCAGTCTCTTCATTCAGAAGGAAATAACAAATGCCCCAGGGAACAAAACATTGTCATATTTTACACATTACAAGTAGAAAATTAAACTATCATTTTTTTTACTAAGCAATATATATCATTGTTGTTGATGCTTATTTTAATTACGTAGATGTATGTTTATACATATAAAAAGAAGATAAGGAACCTAGGGACTATCCATGCTAGTAATTATTTAGTGCCACTCAGTCATTGATATGTTTAAGAACCGTACATTGATGAACAAACACAATGGACATATACAAGCTTTATCTTTTAAAGGACATTAAACACTTAATACATTTCATGCACCTCCCTCTTAGTATGGGTGCTGCAGTTTTGGAACCTAGGTTTCCCTGCTTGGATCTCAATAAGAGTTGCTGCACATGAGCAAACACACCAGCACTGTAATGCAGTGACAGCTAAATTTCAATATGGTGGCAGCCATGACTAGAGAGACGTAGAAAATAACCTCAATACTATGCTAATAATATTTATATAATGTTTAATGTCTGTTTAACTCATATGTAGTAGAGGCACATACAGTATATCTGATATTTGTAAAAGTACTTAAAATAATGTCTTTTGCTGTGCCTTACATGTTTGTATAATAGGAAATTTATTTGTATGTGTAATTTTCTGATGAAAACATACCCAAAATTAGGATGTCTATAAAAAAGAAAACTTTAAAAAACTCTAAGCACCATTACTTTTAATTTGAATGACATTTAAAATTTGTTAAGCTATCATCTTTTAGTTAAACTTGCTCATGGAGGCCTGGTAAAAAAATGGGAACATTGACAGTTCCACTTTCACTGCAGTCCTTATCATAATGAAAAATGAAAAATGTCTTAACTTCTTTCCAATATCTTGTCCTGACAATTAAATCTGATGAATTGTGGGTATAGACACTTTCATGCTATGAAAGATTTTCTTCATACATTTTGTATAAATATTAACTAGATATAACTTTTATATTTTACTGCTTCCACACTCATTGCACTTTTTAAAAATGCTGCATCCATATGATTAAGATACATCTATTTTTTATTATATATAAAATATATTACATATTTATTAAATATGTATGCACTTAATTTGTTCATGATTTATTTTTAATACCATATATAATTATTTTGCTTTAAGCACATGAGCATACACAGTCATTCATCAATTAGACACATTTGACCAAATACTTAAAAGTTTATAATGAGATTTTATAGGCAGATTTTTTTAAATTAAAAAAGAGAAGTGTTTAACCTGGGAACAAACAACAGCATAATAGCTTGTTCTATGGCTAGTTACCACCCAAGAAGCAGCCTCCTTTTGCTCAACATGTGCCTTTCACAGAGAAGAATTTTCCTGTAGCATATCAGTCTGATCCTGACTCAACAGTATAGTCCAGCCCCGAAATACCAGGCAATCCCTCTCTGAACAAGGGAAACGGCAAAACCCCGGACGTATGTTTTGGCCTTGTGTGGGCCTCGTCAGTGAGGTGCAGCCATATCTCTCTAGGTACACTGAGCAACGGGTCCACATCTGGATTCCTGCATCACACCTCGGGAAACTTCCCTAAGAGTCATAATTTGCATAAATTAAAAGAGAGAAGTCTCAACCTGGGAACAAACAATAGCATAATAGCTTGTTCTATGGCTAGTTGCCACCCAAGAAGCAGCCTCTTTTTGCTCAACATGTGCCTTTCACAGAGAAGAACTTTCCTGTAGCATATCAGTCTGATCCTGACTTAACAGTACAGTACAGCCCCAAAATACTAGGCAATTCCTCTCTGAACAAGGGAAATGACAAAACCCCAGATGTACGCTTCGGCCTAGTGTGGGCCTCGTCAGTGAGGTGCAGCCATATCCCTCTAGGCACACTTAGCAACGGGTCCACGTCTGGATTCCCGCATCACACTTAGGGTGACTTCCTTAAGATTCAAAATTTGCATAAAGTAAAAGAGAGAAGCGCTCAACCTGTGAACGAACAATAGCATAATATTTTGTTCTATGGCTAGCTACCACCCAAGAAGCTGCCCCTTTTTGCTCAACATGATACTTTCACAGAGAAGAACTTTCCTGTAGCATATCAGTCTCATCCTGACTTAACAGTACAGTCCAGCACTAAAATACCAGGCAATACCTCTCTGAACAAGAGGAACAGCAAAACACCAGATGCACATTTCAGCCTAGTATGGGCCTTGTCAGTGAGGTGCAGCCATATTCCTCTAGGCACACTGAGCAACGGGCCCACATCTGGATTCCCGCATCACACTTAAGGAGACTTCCCTAAGAGTCATAATTTGCATAAATTAAAAGCTCTCAACCTGGGAACGAACAATAGTATAATAGCTTGTTACCACCCAAGAAGCAGCCTTTTTTTTTTTTTTTATAAAACCATTGTTTCTTTGCATAAAAATTTGTATTTACTTTATGGCACAAAAAAAATATATGCTTAAACAGAAAATACATTTAAATACTTCAGTTACATAACACATATACTCTTCAACTATGTTTTATACCCCCAGATGTGCTGCAGCAAAATTTTAACCTTAAACTATCTATGCTGTAGCAAGAAGAAAAAAAGCACAAATCCTATCAAGGTAGACGTTTTGTGTTTTTTATTTGACACACACGGTTAAAAACAGAGGAGCTTGACGAGGCTCCTCTGGATCAGATATACGACTGTGAGAACATTTGAAGCGGTTTTTACTGTGACTTGTTCTTTTGTTCGCTACGATTGGGATACAGGCTTGTAACTTTTTTTACTTTTGTAATTTTTTTTTTTTTTTTTTTTAAAAGGAGCTTTATTTGAAAAGAAGAAAAAAGATAACAACAAACATACGTTGTATGCAACGCCTGATAAGGTTACAACATTCATTTTCAAAAATACATTCTGCAACTCTCTAGACTGCGGAAGAAAAAGTCAAATGTAGTCCGTTTCTAAAGAGCAGTGAGAGAGGAGAGTTGAAGGTACAGGGCTCCTGTTTTCCACTTTTTCTCAATTTTCCTTTCTGTGTGTGAGACCATTCATTTAACAGAGAATGCAAAACACAGTATGTGGCTCCGAAGAGCAATTATGACATAAGGTCAACATTAAACCTTAACAAAATTATACAAATTCCAGATAACTTTACTTCGCACAGGTGGCTGTGCAAGACCGCACCATAGGATATAGACGCCTGGGTTGTCTCCCAGTAGGATGACAGCAAATTCGAAGACACCCAAGCGCCCATGTACTCTGATAGATGATTAATTAAGGAGGTTGAAAGTAGGGGGAGGGAGGGGTTGAAGAAGGGGAAGGGTTCATCACACGGGATGAGGGAAAAAAGCAGGAGGGAGAAGATATGGAAGAAGGGGTGAAAAAAAAAAAGGGGGAGAGGGATAAAGAGAAAGAAGAACACCAGGCACCTTCAGCAGAAAGTGTAATTAATTTAAAATCATTGCCCATCGGGGGCCTCCCGATTCCATAGCTGGATCAGCATTTCATGGGCGTCTAGTTTCCCTATTTGGGCATAGTGAAATCTCTCTAAACTTAACAGGTCATGCACCCCCTGCCTCCACTGTGAGGCCTGAGGAATTTTGTAAATGTTTTTAACCATGTGTGTCAAATAAAAAACACAAAACGTCTACCTTGATAGGATTTGCGCTTTTTTTCTTATGCTACAGGATTTTCTCACATATAGAGTGTGTGGTGACACATCTCTGAATCAAGCTGCAATCCTCAGACTGTGAAGTACTTGACAAACGAACTGCACGGTTTTGAATAAGTGGAAAAGACATTGGACTGTATGTGCTGATATTTTGTCTTTGACCTTTGAATGTGGTAAATGTATAATTTAATTAGAAGCACAATATTATTACTGTAAAGTTCACATAATCTAATATTGCCATTGTTTATATTGCTATTATTGTAACAAACAGATTTTATCTTTATTATTTTTCAAATTAAGACTCCTCCATTTGTTGCGCTGTAAATACCTGTTTTGGGAATTCTATTAAGCTATCTATGCTAGTAAAATATGTAAAATATTATAAAGTAACTCGTAATTTAAAAAAAAATGTCATCTTGAATAATGAAACAAAATATTTAAAACCTATTATCTCAAACTCCTTTTGTTTAGCAGAAGAGGAATAAAATACACATATAACTTATAACTCCTGATGTGTAATAAATATCTGGTGTGTTAAATTATCATCCAATAGTGTGCTGGCAGGGAGTAGTACATAAAGGAAATATTCAGAATATTCCCACTATTAACCAATAGCATAAGCAGGGATAGGCAAGGTGTCCGTACACGGACACTGGTGTCCATGACTGGCCCTTGCAGTGTCTGCCGCCCATTTTGCTGTGGTGAGTGAGGAGTAAGACAGATGAATACTGGTCCTGACTCCTCCTTAAAACACGCAGCATCACGTTTCGCAGGGTTGTGGCCACTCCCACATGATGCCGCTTAGTACCAGAAAATGACTCTGAGTGAGACAGAGAGAAAGGGAAGATTCATAAAGCAAGCTGCCACTGTGTCCCTGGAGCTTTATATGCAAAGGTAAAGCACTTTAACCAGCACCTGAGGTTTATTATAAGTAGTATTTAAATAGAAAGAAAAGATATAGAAAAGTTGTGATTCTTTCTGATTAAATAATAGGAAAGTGAAAATATTTAGTGCGAATAAAATTAGTGGCTTGTTAAGAGACCGCTAGCAATATTGGGTGATAAGTTATCGAATAAATAAAGCCTGAGTGAAACACTGGATGTGTATCTTCTGCATCTGTATAATAACACCCAGCTCTATACAAAGACACAGAAGTGACACTGGCACATGTGTATAGCCAGACAAGGGCTGTTTATAAGATCAGTGGTATCTGCATGAGTATAATAAAATTCAGCACAGCCTTGGCTTGTGCCTATCCCTGAGCATAAGTAGTAGGTTATTTTTTCAGTTTTTATTGGCAGTTGAAAGCAAGAATTTCTAGGCACAGACATATCTGTATATACTTAGAATTTTGACTTATATCTTGCTTTAGAACTGAGGCGTGTATGAAGAATACAAAATATAGGATGATAGAAAAAGATTTAATCACCTGACCAAACAGGTATTTGCTTCTTTAAGAGGTTGTACCAAGCTACCTATATTGCCTAATTAGAAACACCATTTAGTTTAAATGCCAATACAAGTGGAAATTTCTTGTTGTAAGAAATGGCAGTGCAGAAAGTTATCTACAGATAAATACAGATGAGGGCATTTTAAGTTCTTTTTTTTAGTTGATTTTCATTTGCTATGTAGTCATTAATTGGTAGAAGAACCATATTTTCACAGTTAGAACCTAATTAGTTAAATTTAATTATTTGCTTCCTAGTTTTTAGGTCATCTTCTGGCTTTGCATTTAAACCAAAGCTGGGATTCTCACCACTGTAACCACTAGGTGCAGCTTAATTAGGTGCTCTCTTGCTTATTGATCAGGCAATGCTAAGTAATGTTCTTACAAATATTTTTTTTATTTTTACCACTATGACACAGTTTAACTAAGTGCTCCCTAGATTTTTGGCAAACCTAAATTTGGTGATGTCTCTACTAACCTTGGATTTTTATCCTTACAGCTACCTATATACAGGTTAGTTTTAAAACCAACCTTTGCCCAATGACATCCACACAAACCAATTATTTTACCATTACAATCCCTAACCTGTGCACTTGCAATTGCAAGTACAGAAACATATGGGGCCAATTTATCAATGTCTGTCCAACATGATACGCTGTAGCATATCATGTCCGACAGACATTGCTGAATCTGTTGGCATTTATCTTTGCACAAGCAGGTTACCAGAACTGCTTGTGCAATTCCGCTCCTGTAGATTTGTGGCCAACCGGCAGCTAGCAGTGGGTGTTAATCAGCCCGATCATATAGGATCGGGCGGATTGAAGACCGCAGCCTCAGAGGCAGCGGATCAGTTATGGAGCAGCGGTCTTTAGGTCGCTGCTTCATAACTGTTGTTTCCGGCGAGCCTGAAGGCTCGTGTGGAAAAAAGGGCATCAAGCTCCATTCAGAGCTTCATAAATCAGCCCCTATGTCTTAAGATTGGACTATACATGCCTAAGTACATTCTACAGTACTATTTCTCAATTGTTTTACTGTGCATATAACATAAGGTTTGTATTAGGAAAGGGTATCACTTAGGCAGCCAGGGAGGGGCTCCATTGCAAGAAGGTGTCAAAAGCTCTCCACTGACTAATAAAAAATAATTAAATCATAAGTATATTTCACCAACACACAGGGGTTTTGGAGCGCTAAATCCCTTATAGCTCTTTACATAGTATTAATGCTCTACTGATTTTAAGCATTTTAATAAATTGTGTTTTATTGAAAACAGTGCTTCATTCTCACATTTATTATCTGGATTGGTGGCAAGCGAGTCAGCAGTGAGTAGTAGACTCCAAACCTGGTATCAGTGAGCTAGGACACTGAGAGATCACTGAGAAATCTCAGCAGGCTCCAATAAGCACATTTGGTGCTGCTCCATTTGTGAGTATAATATTATCACTTATATACTTTATTCACACTGTGTAAATATATTGCACTAGGAGGCACCTTCTTTGTTTTATATTGCTTCAGATGTCCGTTGTTTAAGAAGAGCAGCCATCAAGATTAAAGACATTTGTGTATATATTATGATCTGATTTCATCTTTGATAAAGCAGGACTCTTTTGCATGGACTGTGCACCCCCTACGGGACCCCTAGCAGTAACACTTTTGGAATATCTATATAAGGTGGATATTAAACTGCTTTCTTGGAAAGTGTTATTTCTTTTGTCGAGCTCTTCTGCAAGAAGAGTTTCTGAATTATCTGCTCTTTCTTGGGATCCTCCTTATCTGATTTTTCCCAAAGGTTGTTTCTTCAGATAACTTAGCCGAGAGATTGTTGCTCCTTCTTTATGTCCTATTCCTAAGAATGCTTCAGAGGGATCTTTGCATACTTTGGACGCTGTTAGGCTGTTGAAATATTACATTGATGCTACTTAGGATTTTAGACAAACTTCTAGTTTGTTTGTTCACCTTTCTGGTCCTAGGAAAGGTCAGAAAGTTTCTGCTGTTTTTTTTGCCTTTTGGCTGAAAATTTTGATTCACAAGGCTTACTTGTAAGCAAGTCAGCCTCCACCACAGCGGATTACTGCTCATTCTACTAGGTCAGATGCCACTTCTTGGGCCTTCAAGAATGAGGCTTCAGTTGACCAGATTTGCAAGACAACTACTTGGTATTGTATGTATAGTTTTACAAATTTCTACTATTTTGTTGTTTTTACATCTTCTGAAGCAGTCTTTGGTAGGAAAGTTCTTCAGGTAGATCTCTCAATTTCATTGTTTGCCTGTTTGATTTATTTTAGGTGCATTCAAAATAGAAATTTTTATTGGGTTGTGGATTTAATTTCTCGGTGCAAAAATATGTTTTTTAATCCCTCCCTTTATTATTACTCATGGACTCCATGGCTTGGGTATTAGTCCCCAGAAATAATGGATCATGAACTATAACCTGTATGAAAGAAAACATAATCAAGCTTACCTGATAAATTAATTTATTTCATGGTGGGTCCATGAGACCCTACCTTATGTTTTTTAGGATAAAAAAATTATTTAGCTTATCTTTTATCCCCTGCTCTTTTTTGTCATTTATTCCTTTTTTCTTATCTCACTTTGTGTACATGTGTAAGGTGGGAGGGGTTTATAGTACTATTGGGGTTTGGTAATCTTTGCCTCCTCCTGGTTTTAGAGAAGAGTAATTCCCAGGAGTAATGGATCCTGGAGTCTCACCACCATGAAAGAAATGAACTTATCAGGTAAGCATAAATTATGTTATTTTTAAACGTGTTTGCAAATAACAGAATATATATGAGTTAAACTTAAATGACTACATTGATTTGTCCCTCCATTTGGTAATATTCTTCTTTTTCTTTTATTGTTTGTTCCAAAAGACCAAAGCCTGTATCATGGACAAAGGATGGCGCAGAACTTCCGGACCCTGAAAGAATGACAGTCAATGGCAGGGAATTAACAATTAGTTTTTTGAACAAAACAGACAATGGCACGTATCGATGTCAAGTAAAAAATGATATTGGTGAAACCAGTGCTGAATATATCTTGATAATCAATGGTAAGTGTAATATAATATTAACATATATATGTACCGTAATTCACTTATCAGTTTCCAATGTACAACTGAAGACAGCAAACAAGAATTTAAAAAAATGTCTCAAATATTTAATTTACTCAAATATTAAAAAAATGGTAGGTTGATCCATTGGAGTCCACAAAAATATTTAAAGGTAGTACAAAGAAATTAAATTCCTTGAACATAATGTCAGTGGTAAAATGAGAAAAGGGAGCTTCTGCTTATTGTTCCCATGTTCTGCACATTGTTTTAGGAAATATGCTTGGAAATTATTTATTTAAAAATGTTTAGCTGTACATTATTTGTACATTATTTGAATGTCTAACTTGTTATGGTAAAAACTTATCACTGGATAGAATGAAAGGTGACTGTTGGGACTGGCCATGGGCATTTTGGGGTTTTAGAGGCATGGTTTGGATTTTTTTAACTACACCTCCATGCAGCATGTAGAACTCTTGATTGCTTTTATTTAATTTATTTTTACTGATTTACATTTTATGTTGTGCATATTTTAGAGTGTAATGTATTATAGAGAGTGCTTTTTATTTTAATTAGTTTGTTCTGTAAGAGTTTTAGACATTTTTGTGAAGCAGGTATCCTTTACAGTAGAGGTCATTTATGCACCAAGAAGCAAACAATGATGAGATAAATATGGTTCCTTTGATTATAATGGAGCTTAAAGGGAAATTAAACTCCATATTTTTTCCTTTATGATTCAGACAGTCTACAACTTTAAACAACTTTATAATTTACTTCTATTATCTAATTTGCTTAATTCTCTTGGTATCCTTTGTTTAAAAAGCAACAATACACTACTGGGAGCTAGCTAAACTCATTGGGTGAGCCAATAACATTAAGCATATATATGCAGCTACCAATCAATAGCTTCTGAGCCTACCTAGATATAATTTTTAACAAGGGATATCAAGAGAACAAAACAAACTAGATAATATAAGTAAATTAGAAAGTTGCTTAAAATTGTATGGTCTGTCTGAATCATAAAAGTAAAATTGGGGGTTTCATGTCCCTTTAACTAGAAGCCCATAGCTGTGATGAATGGTGGGTGTTGATCTTTTTCAATTGTGCCATTTTCAAGTTGTGATGTTGTTGAGAGGGTTTTTTATCTCTGAAATATTAATTTCACAAGCAGGTTTTATTGAATGTAGACCAATACTAACAAGGTGGAGTATATTTTTTTTTTAAAAAGGTATGTTATTACTTTCAATAGCACACTTGCAGAAGGATTTTTTTTCAGTTCAGTCTCTTTACAGCTTGTTCTTTAAATCTACCATTCCTCCCATTTACAAATAGGTAAGCAATATGAGTTCAAGTCTGGCTCATAGAAAATCTGTTAGAGGTCAAATTTTCAGGTGGTATGTTTAGCCAAGGAAATAGCTTTTTTAAAAATGTAAAATAATTGTTCTGTCTATCTATCTATCTATCTATCTATCTATCTATCTATCATCTATTTTTCTCTGTCTAATCCATCTTTTGAATATAACCATTATTTTCCACCAGCATTAAGGCCTCATCCCTATCATATTTAGAAAAGTCTAGCTGCTAACATATTCTGCAAAGCTATACACAAAGGATATGATAAATATAAAGTACATATATGCACAGTGATATAGAATGAACTCAAACCAATCCTTGTTTGAAACTATTTTTTTCAGAGAATGAGTTTGCAGAGTAAAACAATGAATAGATAATATAGTTTGTAGGAAAGTTGGTTGAACTTTGTGATCTTAGTAAAATTAAATTATAGTAGTTTTTATAGATGGAATATGAAGTTTTTGGAAAGTCATAGTGTGCAAAAGCTAAAAGACGATGAGCTTGTAAACTAGACAAAATGAAGATATCTGTCAGCCTGTGAATAAACATATTTTGCTACTAAAGGTATCATTTAATGTAATTACCTTTCCTTTTCCAGTACACAAATGTTAATAAGCACTTTGGACTATAGGTTTTCTGGGTATGTGAAAAATCTGTTAAGAAGAAATATAAAATATGTTGTAAAATGAGTTCAGCTACATACTCAATGTTAAAACAAAATGCTAATTATGTCTTTTTGGAAATGCTTCAATATTGTTTCTTAACAGCTGTTGTCACAAACAAATGTTCAAAATGTCAAAAAAATAATTTACAAAACTCCTACATTAACAGAAGTAGAGCAATCTGGGAGAGATGGTCATATACATAAAAACTGTTGCTTGTGAGATAACCCTATTAAAGAAACTAGGCTTGCTGCCTGGATTTTAACCACAGTTTAGTTTTGCTTTGGTTTGCTTTTGAATATGGACAGAAATGCCATGCATTGTTCATTTATAAAATAATCATCAAGGGCTTTATCATGTGAAGAAAATGAATGTATTAGATGCTGTTTAGCGTGAAGGATAAAAGAAAGACAATGATAAATTACCCAGTAAATAAGGTAAACATTAGTATTCTCAAATTCATTTTCATATCCTGTCCTGTTCTACTCTACAGCTCAGATAAATGTTCATTTGCACTAATGCAGAGGTAACATGCTGTGGTAACAACCATTGGACGACATCAGTTTGTATTTTCTATTAATATCCCGCTAGAAACATAATATTGCAGGTCACATTTTCAATCTGAATCTTCTCATTTGAAAGTTGGAAAGCTAACTATGAATTATTTATCAAGTTCAGATATGCAGCTGTGCCAAGGTCCCTATGAAGAACGTTGCTTAACGAACCTAATCCATGTTGTGCCATCTTGGTCTCAGTGTGAGATCCTCTGCAGAAACTATGTATCTGACTGTTCATCAGTCACTGCTTAAATCATTAACAAATGGACAAATCCTTGCCCTTGAGGGTGTACACACAAAATAAGAAAATATGTTGACTTAATGTTATAGTTTAGGAGATGACCGACCCAGAGTATTCTGCAGTCGAGCTTGTAACTCATCAGCACTGATATTTCTAGTAAATGTAAAAATATGCAACAAACACATGTTATAATTACATTTGTAAAACACACTGATTAAAAAATCAAAAATTGCATTTCAACTGTGTCTGACAAATCATAATCATTATAAGATTCATGATAAAACCAAAGTATGTTTTAGACTCTGTTGTAAATCTATTTAAATCAATATGTTGGAGAACTGATTTTGCCAAAAACTTTACTTTGGTATTGTCAGTAATAAGGCTATGCTTAGTGGTTGTGTTTATTTTAACTTCTAATATACCTTTGTGGCAATATGAATCATAAAGTTCCACTCTCTGTCAGCCGCTGGATACTTTTTAATGCAATTTTGACAAAATGAAGAAGTTCTCTATGGGGTGGGAAGCATTCCAGCATTCAAAAATAAGTTACATTTTTGTCATGTAAAAATTCCTTTACATTAAAGATGATGGTCAATATAAAATATATGACATAGAAATCTAGTGTCCTTAAGTTATGTCTGTGGATGTATTAGCTGATGTTCAGTAGTGTTAGGGAACTCAGCATTTATGGCAAAGTGTTTGATTAACTTCAAGCCTCATATCAACCAGTTATTTATTTATTTTTTAATTTTTTTTGGTGGGTGCTGATGATCAAAAACTCTTCAGCAAAGAGATAAATCCTGCACAATCTTTGAGTTTTTTTCTATTTTTCTATTGCAAATTATATGTGTCTCCTTCACAACCAGAACCAGCATATTTAAATAAACAGCTCTAAAGATAACATTTGCCTATCTGAAATATTTGAGAGACATCACAACACTGAGGCTGCTTAGATAATTTTGCCAGAGTGGAGATCTTTACATCATCAGCCCCAACATAAGACATAATTATGTATTTTTCTTGTTTCCCATGCATTTCACTAGGATTTTGTGCTCAGTTTTCTCTAACACACCTAAAATATGAGCTAAAGTTAAAGTGCTCAGTTTTCTCTAACACACCTAAAATATGAGCTAAAGTTAAAGTAAGTTAAATTAATAATACACTGTCAATCCAGAGCTGAACACGACCAGTAATTAGTGGCTACACTAATATGCAGCACTGATTGGTTATGCTGTGGTGTTCAGCTTGACCAGACAATATTTAATGATTCAGATAATACATGCAATTTTAAGCAATTTTCTAAATGTAGCAACTAATCAGCAAGCGCTACCCAGGGTGCTAAACGAAAAATGAGCCCACTCCTAATCTTACATTCATGCTTTTCAAATAAAGATACCAAGAGAACGAAGACAAATTGATACTAGGAGTAAAATGGAAAGTTGCTTAAAAATGCATGCTCTATCTGAATCATGAAAAGAAAAATTTGGGTTTCATATCCCTTTATGTGTTTAATGCATTTGCATTGCAATAGTGCAATAACACAATCATTTAATGTGTTTGATCATTTTCCTAGTGGAGATTATGTTCCTTCAATTAATTTTGTTCAGAAGAAGTCACTGCAATTCAGGTTCAAAATGAAGTCAAGGCTTTCTTATTAAGCTGACCTCAGGAACTCAGCATGTTGGATATAGTTACCCCTGTGGTGCAATGAATGCATTTTGAATAAATGTGAATTCTGAGCAGTTCAAAGAGACCTCTGATTCCAGGAACAAGGTGATTATTTAAAAAGAGCTTTAACAGGTGAAAAATAACAATAGTAACTGAATTATAAAATGTTGGTGAATCTTAGCCATTAAGGGTATATAGAAATGTAGAAATGAAAAAATAAGACAAAATACTGCTTTAAAATCATTGCATAGAACTTCAACATAACATTCAGATGTCATTCTATGAAAACATTGTGCTGTTTAATATAAAATAACTAGAGGAGACCTAAAATCTAAACATAGACCCTTTAATATTCTCCAAATGCTGTATTCAATAAAATCGCAAGGCTGAGTTACACTTAGCAGAATACACGTGAAACAACCACAGACCAGTTTCTCTTGTTAAACAATATTTTCAGATCTCTTACTTTTAACTTTAAAACACAAAGAGCTAGATTACAAGTGGTGCGCTATAAGCATGCACACAATATTGAAATATCCAGCTCACACTAACTTGTGCTCATATTACAAGTTGAAAGTAGATGCCTCTGCACAAGAACATACTAAAGATATAAGAAATAAAAGGTATATGGTATATGACAAGATATTTGAATGGAAAGGGCTATAATGTATGTATGTACACACATATACATCTCTAAATATGTGTATGTCTGTATATATGCATTTCTATATGTGTATATACATGTGTATTTATATTTATATGTGTATATATGAAAATACATAAATATTTAAACATATAAACACATATATACACACATATACAGATATATACATATGTATATATACTTTAGGAGCCCTTTCCACTCAAATACACAAACACATACCACGACAACCGTTATTGTAATGGGGTGCACTACAAATATGGAAATATAACAAAAAATAGAAGGCACTCACTGGATTTAACAAGGGGTGAAAACACTTTATTCCCTTATGTGTAACGTTTCGGGGAAACACTCCCCGTCTTCAGACAATCAATTGAACAAAACCTTAAGCAAGGATTTAAATACCCTCATACCTCATTAACAACCCACATGTGAAGTCCAGCAGTATTAGTATTTAATCATCTGTTTTAATGTGTACTTATATATATATATATATATATATATATTTATAAAATGTCTTATTTTTATTTATTTGTTATTATGCCCAAAATGGTCAAACAATAAATTGTGATTTACCTTTCAATAAAGCTCATATAGATATTATAATTTTTGTTAATTCATACGGTGCCAACATATTACAAAGTGCTGTAACATTAAAGTATTCAATAGTGAAGTTCAATAGTAGGAATACATTTACATAACTCATAAGGGTAGAGTCACTGTAAGCTGTAAACCATATTTACATAAAATGATCAACAGCACCTTTGAACCGACTAACACACATTCGTCAATAAAAACATTCCACCATATCTGTACAACCACCCTTACTGAACTACACAAAGATATGCCTCTGCCAAGAGACAACATTACAAGTGCCGAAAGACGGGCAATTAAGTCTCTGTCAACTGACAAGGACATAGTCATAAGGCCAGCGGATAAGGGTGGGGCCACAGTGATACTTGACTATGTACAGTATAGAGGTGAGGCTTTTAAACAACTACGTGACCACAATACCTACCGCAAACTACAATCTAATCCTACCAAAACTTTTAAAAGAGAAATCGATGAATTCTTGGGCTTGGCACATCAAGCTGGGGTAATTGATGATGATGTGTTGGGCTTTCTTTCAGTTGATCATCCAATCTGCCCAATACTATATTTACTGCCCAAAATCCATAAGTCCCTCGAAGATCCCCCCGGCAGACCTATTGTGTCTGCCAGGGGATCATTGATGCAACCCTTAGCAGAATTCATTGATTTCTACCTTCAACCAGTGGTTCAAAACACTCAGTCCCATCTCAGAGATTCCTCTGAACTCATTAAACTACTGAGAGACTTTGATAATCTGGCCCCTACTGACACTCTAGTTACTATGGACGTAGTAAGTTTATACACGGTGATACCCCATGGGCATGGTATCAACATGGTACGACAAATCCTGATTGACAACCCACTATATACTGGTCCACCTGTGGAATTTCTGCTGCATCTGATGGAGTTCTGCTTGGAGAAAAACTATTTTCGATTTGAAAACGAGTACTTCTTACAAGTTATGGGCACTGCGATGGGGTCAAATATGGCCCCATCGTATGCTAACATTTATATGGCGATGTATGAAAAATACAATATATTCTCCAGGCAGAACCCCATCAAAATGTATCGCAGATACATAGACGATGTCTTCTTGATTTGGGGTGATACCCCTGAAAAACTTATTGGGTGGGTTGAAGGATTAAACACCCTTAACTCCACGATTAAATTTAAAATGGAACATAATAACAATCAGATTCATTTTCTTGACCTGGAAATTTTCAGAGTAGTAACACCTAATGGTGATAAATTGCACACCACCTTGTTCAATAAACCCACTGATAAGAATTCTATACTCCATTACCAGAGTTTCCACCCTAGATTCCAGAGGGATGGTGTTAGCTCCTCACAACTCCTGCGGGTCGTCCGGAACAACACGGATGACTCCCGAAAAGAGAGACAGCTTGAAGAAATGTCACAAAAATTTCTGAGCAGAGGATATCCACCTATGCTAATAGATCAACAAAAGAGTAAAGCCATACAGCTCACCCAGAATGACACTATCCCGAAACGGACAGTAACGGAACAACCGAACCGGATGAACTTTGTAACTACCTACACTCCGGGATCAGGGATGCTTCAGAATGTGATAAGGAAGAATTGGATGATGATCTCCAAGGACACTAGTCTACCTTTTGTGGATGCTCCGGTACCCCGGGTGGTATACAAGCGAGCTAGTAACCTCAGGGATCTACTAGTACTCAGTGATCCCACACACTGCTATGAAAAACAGACATGGCTCACGAGAGGGAAACCAGGATGTTACAAATGTGGCAATTGTGTTACTTGCAACAATCTCATTGCTGGGACATCATTTCAACATCCCCATAACAACAAAAGATACAAAATAAGACATCGATTATCCTGCACATCGGAATATGTGGTGTACGCCATTATTTGCCCATGTTCCAAATTCTACATAGGCAAAACAGTGACAGCGTTCAAAGAACGTTTGGCTAATCATAAAACAGCAATTCGTCAAGCAATAGAAAAAGGTCGATCTGAACAACCGGTTGCGCGACATTTTGCAACTGCAGGACACTCTGTTTCCTCTTTGCGAGTGATGCTGATTGACCATGTGCCCCACAACAGACGTGGTGGTGATAGAGGACTGGCACTATTAAGAATGGAATCCCGATGGATCTTCACACTGGACACAGTTGCCCCTCGAGGCCTGAATGTCAACATAGACTTTGGCTGCTGGTATAAACACAAATAAGATGTGAAGAAGTGGGAGTCATCCAGGACTTACTTTCTACCTACTCCTCTGGCATGATGCAATGTATACCTGTCTAAATATCTAGGGGGCTTGAGATTGTTTTTTATGCCCTCACCTGCTACCTCCCCACATGCCTTGATACTATGAGTATAGAGGGCTGTGTTAGTAGTTTTTTATACTCTGGGTTTCGGTAGCGCCTTTCACTTTATTAGCTATATATTAGGTTTGTCTTAGTGTTGCATATAGATAGATACCTATTCCTTTATTGTATTTGTATATAGGGGTATTCAGATCACTGTTTGATTAATTGATATGTTTTCCATCAGAGGCTTACCCGCCAGCGCACCCGCACAGTACATTTGTGTATGTTTGGTCTCCATGGTTACGCATGTTTCCATGGTTACACACAGGACGGCGGTAACGTGATGACGTCACGTGACGCCCACATTGAGCCCGGCAATAAGCTGTTTAGGTCTGTGTGAGTGGGTGTGCCGCTGTCACTCTCTCTGATTGGTCTATCACTTGGGCTGGGTGGGTATTTAAGGTTAGTTTGTGCTCTAGTTTTCCACATTTGGTTTTGTACACCATTGACAAAGGCTCGTGTGTGAGCCGAAACGTTTGGTAATCAACTTTGCAAATAAACCGGAGTGTTTATGAAAAAACCTGTGTGCCTGCTTTTCTTGGGTCCTTGCTGCAACACGGAGTCCGTCCGTGGGATCCATAACTGCTTTACTATATATATATATATATATATATATATTTATAAAATGTCTTATTTTTATTTATTTGTTATTATGCCCAAAATGGTCAAACAATAAATTGTGATTTACCTTTCAATAAAGCTCATATAGATATTATAATTTTTGTTAATTCATACGGTGCCAACATATTACAAAGTGCTGTAACATTAAAGTATTCAATAGTGAAGTTCAATAGTAGGAATACATTTACATAACTCATAAGGGTAGAGTCACTGTAAGCTGTAAACCATATTTACATAAAATGATCAACAGGACAGGTAGATTTTTTAGCTCACATTCTAAAGGAGATATAAGTAAACCCAAGAGAAGGAGCCCATAAAAAGTTAAAAGTCCATCTATAACATTTAAAAGTCAAGATTGATAGAAATAGCTGATGTGTTTTCTATCTAATTTTGCTTTATAAGCACTACTAAACAAACACTACAACAATCCATATAAATGCTGTTTTAACCCCTTAACGAACAGTGTTGTAACCTGTACAGCACTAGTCATTAAGCCCTTAAGGATCAGCACCATACTCTGTACGACGCTGCTGTCCTGGGCCTCTCTCTACCGCAATCTCGCTAACAGTATAGTGCAGAAATAGAGTTGCAGAGTTACCAATGCAGAGAGAAACACTCTGTGCCCCTCTCTGCATCAGGTAGCAGTTGGTGCCGATCGTTAGTGATGTGGAAGGGTTAGGAGGGAGGCAAGTGGGTGGCCCATCGCTGGGGGGGTGGAGGTGGAAGGAGAGGAAACAGAGGGTAGGGGAGATACTAAAGTAGAGAGGGGGAATAGAGGGTAGCAAAAAGATTGTAGAGGGATGGTGGGTTAAATGCAGGGGGCAGCTATATTATAGACATTTGTTTTTAAATTATTATTCACTTAGAAAGAAAAATAATAGAAAACAGGGTACTGGCAGACAGCTTTCATTACCTAAGATGGTGGAAACTAGGGGGGGGGGGGGTAAGAGTGATTTTTTTGGAGGGATCAGGGAGGTGGGAAGGTAAGGGGTAATCATACAATGAAGACAATAATCATAATACAAAAATAATAATAAAAAAGTCTAAAACTGCATACTGGTAGACTGTCTGCCAGTACTTAAGATGGGGTGACCAGTGGGGAATGGAAGAGAGCTATTTGGGAGGGATCAGGTAGGGATCACGGGGTGAGAAGTGTCAGGTGGGATGTTAATCTCTACTCTAAAGCTAAATTAAAAGGACAGTCAACACCAAAATTGTTATTGTTTAAAAAATATAGATAACGCCTTTACTTCCCCAGCTTTGCACAACCAACATTGTTATATTAATATACTTTATAGCCTTTAAACCTCTAATTTCTGCCTATTTCTAAGCCACTAAAGACAGCCTCTTATTACATGTTTTTATTAGCTTTTCACAACAGGGAAGTTCTTGTTTATGTGAGCCATATAGATAACATTGTGCTCACGCTCGTGGATTGTGGCAGACACTGCACTAATTGGTTAAAATGCAAGTCAATAGATAATTAATAAAAAGTCATGTGATCAGAGGGCTGTCAGAAAAGGCTTAGATACAAGGTAATCACAGAGGTAAAAAGTGTATTAATATAACCATGTTGGCTATGCAAAACTGGGGAAAGGGTAATAAAGGGATTATCTATCTTTTTAAACAATAACATTTTTTGAGTTGACTGTCCCTTTAAACTTACAATCTACCTGATTAACCCCTTCACTGCCATGAATAATAGAAGTGCGGTGCACAAAACTGGGGAAAGGGTAATAAAGGGATTATCTATCTTTTTAAACAATAACATTTTTTGAGTTGACTGTCCCTTTAAACTTACAATCTACCTGATTAACCCCTTCACTGCCATGAATAATAGAAGTGCGGTGCACAGCTGCAATGATCGTCCTTCTAATTACCAATATTATTTTTCTTTTATTTGATCGCATGAAATATACCAAAATGGACCTAGACCAATGCTTTGGGTTGTCTACTAAAAAAATATATGGCAAAAATGATCAGGTCTTTTGGGGAAGTTTTAGTCTGAAATGCCCGGTCCTTAAGTGGTTAAAGAAACAAAAACATAATTTATGTAAGAATTTACCTTATAAATTCATTTCTTTCATATTGGCAAGAGTCCATGAGCTAGTGACGTATGGGATATACATTCCTACCAGGAGGGGCAAAGTTTCCCAAACCTCAAAAATGCCTATAAATACACCCCCACTACACCCACAATTCAGTTTAATGAATAGCCAAGAAGTGGGGTGATAAGAAAGGAGCGAAAGCATCAACAAGGAATTGGAATAATTGTGCTTTATACAAAAAAATCATAACCACCATAAAAATCTCATGGACTCTTGCCAATATGAAAGAAATTAATTTATCAGGTAAATTCTTACATAAATTATGTTTTCTTTCATGTGGTTGGCAAGAGTCCATGAGCTAGTGACGTATGGGATAGCAAATACCCAAGATGTGGAACTCCACGCAAGAGTCACTAGAGAGGGAAAAATCCGCTGAAAAATGAATCCACAACCCAAATCAAAAGTTTAATCTTTATAATGAAAAAAACTGAAATTATATAAGCAGAAGAATCAAACTGAAACAGCTGCCTGAAGTACTTTTCTACCAAAAACTGCTTCTGAAGAGGAGAAAACATCAAAATGGTAGAATTTAGTAAAAGTATGCAAAGAAGACCAAGTTGCTGCTTTGCAAATCTGATCAACAGAAGCTTCATTCTTAAAAGCCCAGGAAGTGGAAACTGACCTAGTAGAATGAGCCGTAATCCTCTGAGGCGTAATCCTCCTTTGTGAAACGATATCTCAATGGTTTGATAGTATACTCCAAACTTTAGTTTTTAAATTGGATAGTTGCATGAGAGACACAAAACATTTACTTCAGAAACTGGAAAGCATCACTTGAGAACAACAGTTTAGTTGGTTAACAATTGATGTCGTCTCACTTTATTCATCAATACCTCATGATATGGGTATACAAGCCATTAAACATTTTTTAGTTTTACAAACTAATTTTACTCCTGATTTTGTTGATCATCTGTTAATCATCACACATTTTTTGCTGACTCACAATAATTTTGAATTCAAGCAGAATTACTATCTCCAAACACGGGGTACGGCCATGGGGGGCGAAGGTCGCCCCTTCCTATGCAAATCTGGTCATGGAATTGTGGGAGGAAACCAATGTGAAAGTAACCCATATGCCCAAAATATACATTTTTACCAATGTTTCATTTCGGATTTGATTTTCATTTGGACGGGAAAAATAGAAGATATTGAAGATTTTGTAAGTTATCTTAATGATAATCCTTGGGGACTGAGTTTTACCTACGAGCTTAAAGTGAAGGTAAAGTTAGCATCTTTATTACTTTTCAAATGTCAGTCGCCTAAAAAATAATGTTAGTTTAATTCATCAATTTCGTTAAAATTCGATATTTACCGTTTTATCCGATATTTATAACTTCCTGGTTCTGTAATCTGCCCGTATTATTATTTTTTTTTCTGCAGCCAGGTCACGTTGTTCTAGTAGCCAATTATCTGTCTGGCCGTTAGGCGGCCGTCATTTGACGTCACCGCATAACTATTGGATCTGCGCATGCGTTAGATACACTTCCTGTATCTTATAAGCCGTGCTCGTTCAAGATTTGCGCATGCGCAAATCTCCTTCACTCAAGCAACTCTGCCGAACGCACTTGGTTTAGCAACAATTAGCAATTTCTTTTATGCTAATCGAAAAGCGTAGAAAACAAAAAGCAGCCTTTACAGTTCGCTTGCAAGATAGTAATGAATGAATAGATATTCATTCAATACTATGTTGCAACAGGATTAACGCATGCGCTTCAGAATGTAATAGTTTTTAGTCGCGCAGGCGCAAATTGAGGTTGAGCCGTAGTGTGCGCATGCGCAAGATTGAATAAAATCGAGAACGCGCATTTACCATACGTATAGAGCGGGTGTCAACGCTCTATACGTAATACACCAAGAAAGCAGGAAATAACTTGAAGGCGGAGCTTTAATCGGCAGGACACGTACAGATAAAGTATTGATTTTATATTGATATATATAGAAATATGACATAAAAACTTAGCGATCATGCTATATTCTGAAGAATTAACACACTACTGCTTTCATTTCCTGGAAACTTTACCTTCACTTTAATCATAGCAAAATGAATTACCTGAATGTGACTCTGGTCTCCAATATCAGTAAGAAAAGTGTAGAGTCTACCATATATCACAAACCTTTTAGTGGTATTACCAATCTTCATGGTACAAGCAATCACCCAAATAAGGTACCTTATTCTCTTCCGAAGGGTCAGTTTATCAGAACACAATGGAACTGCTCTGAAAAAGCTTATTATGATAAACAGAGCAGTGACCTGACCAATAGATTAATTGACAGAGGTTACAAGAAAGAGCTCATACTAAAGACTAAAGGCAAGGTTGATGATATTGACAGAAGTAGCCTTCTGAAAGACACTTACAAAAATAAACAGAAAAAAATGTATACAGAAAAACAACCATTAACTTTTGTTCTCGTCTGATTACGAGGAAATTTGTAACATTATTAGGAGACAAATGCCAATGCTCTCAGCTGACGACAGATTACAGAAATTAACAAAAGAGGGTTACTGTTTCTCCTAGAGATGTGGTTTTACACTTGGCAACATACTCTCACCTAGTGAGCTTCGACCACAATCAACACATAATACATGGTTTAATACTAAAGGAATGTACAAGTGTGGGTATGGTCCATGCATCCCATGTAGTTTTATTAACAGGAGTGACCATTATGTATGTAACACTACAGGAAAAACAAATAATCTTGAAAGTTTGTTAACTGCAGGAGTAAGAATGTAGTCTATTTGATCTGGTGCACATGCAATGACAGATATTATGTAGGTTGCACTACACGAGAAGAAAGAGAGAGGAGGAGACAGCATTTGTCAGACATAAAACGTTCAATACATTCATCGGAATTAGCAAAACACTTTATAAATGATCATAATAACAATAATTCTACTTTTAGATGGATGATCATTGAGAGGGTGACCCTGCCCAAATGGGGAGGGGGACATGATTAAACTTCTGCACAAAAGAGAAGCATATTGGATTTTCACTCTGTGTACTAGAGTCCTAAAAGTTTACTATTCAATTTTTGATATCATCAATTATTGGGAATACATTTCCCAAGGAAACTTTATATAGGGTTGTGATACCATACCTAACTATACAATACAGGCCTTGTAATAGGGAGATTTACCTATGTGTTTAATTAAACAAGAATAGTTATCACAAAGGGCAATTTGATATATGCATCAACTTATGTGTCCATGTGTTTACATTTAGTGTTCAGTTACATATATTAATTTATGTGTTTACCTAAATAAGTACTGACATAATGTTGTGAACATGCAGGTAGCAAACAGTTATATACAATTGCCTATGTGTGTATTATTAAGATTCTTGTTTTCAACTGGTTTCTCAGATATTAGACTAGGCCTAATTGGCCCACATTTTTTCTGTATATATTGGTTGATTGTTAGGTGATGTTTTTGTTTTTCTTTATCAGAGGGCAGTATTGTTTGGCTTCTGTTTTTTCTGAATATTTAACCCTATGCCTTTATACCATCGCTAGTAACTATGGTGTAGCAACATTATAGCCAGGGACAAATTGAATTTCATATATTTATCTAATACAGCAGTATATACTGTGAGGCTATAATAGATGTCACACCATGATTACTCTTGATTCCAACTATCATTGGTGCTTAATAACCTTGATGTTTAAAATAAGGTTTCATAGCCTAATAGTTAAGTTTGCATTACCGTGATTATAAAGCATTACTTATTTATTTATTATTGCCGATAATAATAACATTTTCCTACAACAGGTATCAAGATAATATTAAAACATTATTATTGCATCATAGGTATGCCATAGATGTTTCAATTTGATTGTGATAAAAATATTTGTTATCAATTATCATCATTATTTTTGTCGATATGGTTGTATCTGTGCATGTAGCTTTAAGGATTTAAGTATGTGAAGTCAGAAGACTGAATATTAGCCAATAAGACAACAGCATTTCATTTAAAAAGCAACCAGTTTTTAATTGGGTTAAGTCTATGAGTAAGGCTATACGCCGAAACATGTTAGACACTTTCCTGCTGTTTTAACCTTGTTGGAATAAAAGTTTTTATGTTTTAAAACTACTTTGAGAGAGTGCCGGTACCTATTTTGATTAAATCTTTGATATCGTCAAACTTATCAGGCACCTCCTTTTCATACACTTAAACTTGGACTGTATTCTGTGTACAAGCAAAGCTCCGGGGTGTTTGTGAGACACTATGCGAGAGCGGACGGTAATGCCAGCGGATGCGATTGTTAGAAGAGATTAGCAGCAGCATTAATGCCTACATAGCTGAGATTATGGAGTCAGGATCCATCGGATATCCCTTAGTGACTGGCAATTACTGGACATAGGGGAGGTGAGCTTTTACTGGAAGGACCGGAACCGTTTGCCCTCAGGTAGGATTGATGATAACTCATTGGTTTTCTGCTAAGACCGTGCTTTTCCTTATTGACCACTGCTGGCTTCAGCTATTAATAGAATACTAATAGAAACGCTTATCATTTTGCTGCTTCCGACAAGCCCACGACACAGAATTGAAATGCATTTGCTTTCTCAGCTCTTTGTGTTTGGAGCCTGACTTAAAGTGTGAAGCTTTCTTTTGTTTATATATATATATATATATATATATATATATATATATATATATATATATATATATACATACAGTATATATATATATATATATTTATATATAGATACAGAGGTATAAGTTCTACCAAAAAACACACACACAGATATATATATATATATATATATATATATGTATATATATATATATATATATATATATATATATATATATATATACAATGATAAATAAATAAATCATAGTGATGCTAACATAGGGCGCTAATTTATTGCACGCCCTCAAACAGGCCAATTTGCCCGTTTGCGGGCACTTGATAAATAACCAACCATTACAAGTGGCTGGTTATTGCTACTGTGAGCTTGGATAAGCAATTAGCATTCCAAAAATTAACTGCAACTCATTCCAAAAAACTTGTGGCAAAGTTAATTTAGGACTAATAGTGATGTGAAAAGTTGAAATTGGAAGGTGATGGGAAACAGGTGAGACAATCGTGTAATCATAATATATAAGGAGCCTCCAAAAAAGGCCTAATCCTTTAATTGGGTCGAGGCTCACCAATTTGCCAGCAGATGCATCAGCGAATAATCCAACACTTTGAGAACAACATTCCACAAAGACAAATCGGTAGGATTTTGGACATTTCATCTTCTACAGTGCACAATATAATTAAAAAATTCAAAGAATCTTTTCAAATCTTGGTGCGTAAAGGGAAAGGCCAAAAACTACTTCTGAATGCGTCACTGTCTCAAAAACCGTCATGAGTCTATAATGGATATTCTGACATGGACTCGGCAATACTTTGGTAAACCTACTTTTGTCAGTCAATACCATTCCCAGCTGCATCCACAGATTCAAGTTAAGACTTTACCATGCAAAGCAGTAGCTATACATAAACACTGTCCAGAAGTGCCGCCGACTTCTCTGGGCTTGGTCTTATCTGAGATGGACAGAATCACAGTGGAATCATGTTTTGTGGTTCGACAAGTCAACATTTCAAACAAGTTTTGGCATAACACAGCTGTTGTGTTCTCCGGCCAAAGAGGAAAAGGACCATTCAAGCTGTTATCAACGTCAAGTCCAACAGCCAGCGCCTGTCATGGTGTGGGGTGTGTGTTAGTGCCCATGGCATGGGTAACTTGCACATATGCTGCCCTCCAGACATTGTCTTTTCCAGGGATGCCCCTGCATTTTCCAGCAGGACAACGCCAAACCACATTCTGCCCGGATTACAAGCACATGGTTTCCTAAGCAGAAAGTGCGGGTGCTAGCATGGAAATCCTGACCTGTGGCACATTATGAAGCACAAAATAAGGCAACAAAGGCCCCATACAGTTGAGCAGCTGTACAGCTATAGTACAGGGTCAAATGAATTTTCAAATGACTCTTTTTGTAAAAATGTTTGCATTTTTACTGTCCCAACTTTGTGTAAATTAGGGTTTTGTATATATATATATATATATATATATATATATATATATATATATATATATATATATGTCTGTGTATGTATGTGTTTATATGTGTACATATGCATACTATAGGAAAAAATAAGAGGGATAGAAAAACAAAAGTAGAGGGAAACAGCAGTTATAAAGCAGCGGTCTAAAAACTGCTGCTCCATAAGTGGTCTGCCTATTCTGAGGCTGCAGACATCAATCCCCCTGATCCTATATGATCGGGGTGATTGACAGCAGCTGCTAGCGGCTGCAAATTTGCAGGGGGCGGCATTGCACAAGCAGTTCACAAGAACTGCTTGTGCAATGATAAATGCTGTCGGCATTCATTGATGTGCGGCGGACATGATACACTACATCATATCCTGTCTGCTCACACTGTCCCTTTCAAGAATTGGTCTAAGCAGTCAGTATTAAATGCAAAGGAAGCAAAGTATGTCAGCAGGCAATGTCAGTTGTAGTTAGTGCAGCAGAGCAGTTCAAACTGTGCAAATTGCAAATAGCAGCATAAAAGCTATGTGACAAGTAGACAGTCATTCAGCACAGACCAGTCATCAGAGAATGCGTGATAGACAGAGCCCAGTTCACACTGGAGAGCTTTTTAAGTCCTATGCATCTCCACAGCCCTTTGGGGTCCACCCTCAGAGAACGACTCGACCGTCAGGTAGCAGACTACCTTGCCTTAACTGCAGATATCGACTCTCTGAAGAGCGATGAACCCCTTGACTACTGAGTGTGCAGGCTTGACCTGTGGCCTGAGCTATCCCAATTTGCGATAGAACTTCTGGCCTGCCCTGCTTCAAGAGTCCTGTCAGAAAGGACCTTCAGTGCAGCAGGAGGTAATGTCACTGAGAAGAGAAGTCGCCTAGGTCAAAAAAGTCTAGATTACCTCACCTTTATTAAGATGAATGAGGGATGGATCCTGAAGGGACTGACAGTGGGTGATACATTCGACTAAAAAAGGCCTGATGAGATGAGCTGCCTTGGGCTAAAAATGGTCCACAAGCTGCTGTATTTGATCTCTGAATGCCGGATGACTTGCGTGACTTATCCGCCACCAACTAGGGTTCAAGCCGCAATGTTTTAGGACACTTTCTGCCTGGGAAACAAACATCAATTTTTCTGGCCGCTACTACAGCAGCGGCTGCAACAATACCTAATTTTTCAGGCATGTGTACATGACTAATTTTTCTGGCCTCTGGAGCTGCATTGTGGCTTCAAAAACCAAACCAAAAAAAAGGCACATAACAGGGATTAAACTGATAGGAATAGTACTACTTAACACTCCACTCCTATCTGGTGGCACATTAGATTGCACGCGCAGTGCCCCAAATTTGAAGTATCCAAGTAAGGGCCAGCACTCCTGCAATAAGTGCACGTGTAGACAGGGGTAAAACTGCCAAACCCCACAAGCAAATCCTAAGAATGTGAAATGTCCACAGCACTGTAAATTTTCAATATACTTTATTCAGACATAAAAACAGCAACGTTTCGTGACGCATCAGGACACGTTTGTGACGCTGTGAGCCTGCAACTATCATGTCAGACTAGCGTGTTTGCTAGCCAGCCTTTGGCATACAAGCTGAGCTGCGGTAGTAAGGGATGGTAGCGAAGACTTGGCAGGTATCCGGATTCAGCTTTTTTCTATGGTCATGTATCCTCTGGAGAGGAAATAGAGGAAGCAGTTGAGTAGCTGTACAGACCAGAGAGAAAGACACTAACTGCTGTGAGAGATTCCAGTATACTGCTGTCATTATACCTCATATGTTTGAGGTTGGAGTTTGTGAGTGCAATGTTGTTATACAATAAAGGAATATGTTTTTACTAAAATACTACACTTAGATTGTGTTTTTTTCTGCGCTCTAGGTTCTGTCTTGATTTGTTGATGTGGTGTTCTATTGGCACATTGTTCCTCAAGCGTTATTCCTCTTTTGGAGTGATACAACTTGTCACATAGCTATACCGGTACTGCCCTCCACAACCTCTGTTAGACCATGCTGCATCCAGAATGTTTTCAGCAGACTCCCAATATCGGACTCCTTGTTATCCTGTGCGGTAGTCTCACCACTGCTATTCCCTTCCTGCAGGCAAATAGATCCCATGTATAGCTCAGAAGGGCCGGCCGCTTCCTCCTGTGCTGGGACTATAGGGATTTAAGAGGGTTCTTCTTTTCTTTTCTTTTTTATTTAGGCTTTATTCCACATTTACACATAATAATATTTAACAAAAAGAACAATTATAAAACTACCTCATAATTAATAAATCATATTTAACGCATTTGATCATTACATGTTCTTTTCTCATATCTATATTAAATTAAAGTCCATAATAGTCCATCAAAAGACCACTTCAGGTTCCCTGGGGTCTCTTGCTGTCCACAAAATCATTTTACTTAACAAAAATGCAAGCTAAGAATTACAAGTCCATGTAAAGTCTAATAAAAGATGAAAAAGATATAACAAAGGAAAATTATTCTCATGGATATAAAATTACATTATTATTTATAACATCTTAAGAGGGTTCTTCCGGAAGGTCCATCAATGCACACACTTCACTGCTCCCTGGAGGTTGTGGGCTGTATGACAAACAAGTGTCCTGCCGCTGAGCTATAGAAATTTTTTTCACCAGCAACTCAGGCTCAAAGATTCCTCTTTTCCACCATACGTTCCATTAGGGACTGTAAATGATCAAATAGGTCCAACATGTTTCTCTCAAATTCACTAAATAGGGCTCTTATAAGCATATATGAGTCCTCCATAATTGCAGTTGAAATAGGAGAGAATAATGAACTGTATTCTCCTAATACCCGGTAACCCAGGGGGGTGCTAAGGTTTTTTTCTCCATGATGGCTGCCTAAAACCTCAGCAGTCCAGTCTGTGAAGCTTCACAGTGAATAATATGGATATTGCCTAATCCAGGATGATTATTATTTCTCTTGTATACAATTACATTTTGTGCTGGATGGCATCTGTTAATTTAGATATCTTGGAAGAAAGTATATCCTTTAGGGAGAGCGCACAGATTAGCAGCCATCTTTGGCTAGAGCCTGGACACGCCCCTAATTTCAACTATTTAGTCCCATATTAGTAAGTAGATAGAGGGAGAAATCCAGGCGGAATAAGAGAGATACATTAATGTTATCTATGGTTACCCAGCCCACAGGGGAGACATAAAGTAAATACCAAGTAGAGATTTCCAATTAACTCTCCATTTGTTGGGATCATATCTAGTGTGATATCCATTAAGCCTCAACTCTGACATGGCAGAACATGAGAAAGATGAAAGAGTAGATGAGATAAAGCCCATTTTAGGGGGAGTGTAAATGCCTTTATAAAAATGGTGCAAAGTTTATTTCCTCATTTAAGCTTTTTCATTTCAATGTATCCTTGTTGTGGATCTATTCACACTCTGCCTGGAGTAAGCGCTTATCTAAATCTCCCCCTCTTCCTTGGAGGTCTATTGGTTCTAATTCTATAGCTTTCAGGCCAATTGCAGAGTTAATATGACATTTATAGAAGTGTCTCGCTACACTACTGTCCTTCAAATGTTCATTTGTAATGTCCCTTTTGTGCTCTTTCACCCTTTCCTTTAACTCTCTGTAAGTTTTGCATATGTAGAATAGGGGGACACTGGCATGATACTGAATAAATCATGCCTTCACTCCTGCAGTTTATGTTCCCCATTATTCTATGTATTTTACCCTGGGCATCTGTAACTCTGTTACCTTTTTGAATGTTTTTACAAATGTTGCATATCCCATATGTGGAATTGCCATCTTTCTTTCTATAGATTTGTAGCCAATTTTAACTGGATTTTTAAAATGGGTATGTACCAATTTATCCTGTAAGTCGGATGACCTTCTAGGGGTTATAAGTGATGTTTCCCCACTATTGTCTTTATATTGGGATCTACAATCAATAAGTCTCAATATTTTGTGAGTATTGATCTTATATCGTTCCACTTGTTGTTATATGTTGATATAAACCTCACTACATTACCCTCTGTGAGCAGTTTCTCATACTTTTTATACAGGATATCAACCCTAGGGTTTTCTTTTGCTCCCTGGTAATTTCATTTCAAAATATTATGGGAATAACCTACATCCAGTAATCTTTTTGTTAGTTTTTTAGCATAAATATCAAAAGATCTTGATGTAGAACTGTTAGGTGTTGTCATATAACCAGGGGTATCACTTGACAGTATTCTACACCTTCACCTGGAACTGAATGGGTTACTTTGTGAGATCTCAGGAATAACAATCAGACAGGCAACAAGTAAAATCTAAGTTCCTCTTACACCTTAAATACTGTAACGCTTAAGTTGTGATGAGGATCTCAACTGCAGACTAATGGAGATGATGTAATTGTATCACTTAACAAGTGAACTAAATTCTAATTTTAGTTCTTTATTTGTTTCATTGAAGTTGTTAAGTAATTGAAGAATATAGCTGCAATCAGAAAGGAAACAAATCAGTTGCAACTTAGTTATAAGAATAACACCTTTAGAACGTAACTAGTAATGTTTGTGTTACTAGGTTTCCAATAGAGGCAAGAAACTACCATGGATGGCTTATTAAGCTTTGAATACCACTACTTTACTTGTAGGCAGTGAGCAGATTCCTCTATGAGCCCTTGTGTTAGGAGTCACCTAAATTTGTTTAGGAATTCCAATACCAATACTCCACAGCACCAAGGAATTTTATAAATCTTCTTTTATTATTTTACAGCATTTAAAAACATAGACAATGCGACATTTTGGGACCTCAGTCCCTTAATCATGCAACAAATTTGTTCAGGGAAAGCTCTGCAGAGATGCAAGTGTTTTTATATAAAGTGAGCTGCTGCCGATATCCAGAGGGAGAGAGGGGTAAAGGTGTTCCTCTATTCGTCACAACTCTGGGGTGTGGAACGCTGTAAGCCAGTATGGGTAAGGAGGCAGAGAGGTGATGCTGAAGATCCCAACGTCAAAGGGGTGTGCGTCATTGGGAGCCAGTAGGCGTCAGTTTCCAGCCTTGGGGGTGTGTCTTGTCTCCGGTAATGGGAGTGGTTAAACCAGGCTGTTGAAACAACTCTGAGCCACTGAATCCTATTAATAAAGCCAATCGGGGAATGGTAGTTCAGTAATGGTTTGCAGTCAGATAGCTAGCAAGTCTCTTCCTTCCAGTGTGTATACGGCTTAGAGGAAGGTTACGTTTAACAGCATGATCAGACGGCAATAAGTAGCGAGTTGAGAACAACAGATGATCGCTCAGAATATAGAGAGTATCGAAGTACTGATGTTAGGTTGTTCAGGAAACAAATTGTAATCCAAAGTAAACAGCGAGTCTCTGAGAGATGCACTGATGCGGCTGAGTTCAGGCTTGGAAGCACAATAACTAAGCACCTGTTTAAGGTGTAGAGAAGCCTTAAATAGGGGTGGGGACTGGAGAGGTCATGTGACTGCAGGTGAAAAGTAAAAGCTGCAACGGATTCCTTACAAATACTGTCCATATGGAATCCCCTTTGTAACTGAATTTATGTGGTGGCTATCAGCTCTCTGGATAGTGTTAGCTGATGTATCTTTTCTGTACATTTCTGTTTGGATAGTATCCTCTTTGATGGTTATTTATAAGTCTTGAAAGGTGATAGTATCTCTGCTTGAATTATATGTACATTTTAAATTCAAATTATTGGTATTTATGAGTGTGATGAATTCTTTCAATTCCTTTTCTGTACCCTGCCATATGACTAGTATGTCGTCTATGTAGCATGCCCACAGACTTATATTCTCCTCATAGACTGATAGTGAGTTTCTGATTTGATCTACTTCCCATTTGCTAAGGTAGAGGCAGGTATAAGTGGGGGCATAACTTGGCCCCATTGCTGTACTGAGTATTTGGCGATAACATTTTTTGCCATATATAAAGAAGTTCCTCTCTAAGACAATTTGTTGTAGTTTAAGTGTTAAAGTTGTATGTGCTGTATATTCCTTACCCCTTTGTTCTAGGTAATATTTACAGGCCTCAATCCCCAGATTGTGGGGGATTGAGGAATAGAGGGATTCCACATCTATTGCTACCAAAATGGTATAGTCTTCCACTACTAATCCATTTAGCTTTCTAAGCATATTATTAGTGTCTTGAATAAAAAAGGATAGGATATTCATAAAAGGCTGTAAGCAATAATCAATTTATTGGGAAATATTTTCATTTAAACTAAATTGCCCCGAAATTATGGGTCTGCCTGGGGGAGGATGTTTCTTTTTGTGTATTTTGGGGATAGTATAAAAAGAAACTGTTCTCTGGTTTCTGGTGTACATAAAATCATATTCTGCTTTATTGATTATCCCATCACTCAAAGCCTCCTTTAGAATGTATTCCAGTTCTAATTGATATTCAATGGTAGGGTCCCCTATGAGCAACTCATAGTGTGTTGTGTCAGTTATTTGTCTCATACATTCCTTTTTATACTCTTTTGTATCCATTACTACTACATTTCCACCCTTGTCTGATGGCTTGATAGTGATACTGTGATCTTCCATTAGGTCTTTTAAAGCTTCCCTTTGTTTAACAAATAGGTTATCCTTGTATCCAATATGAATATCTAATTTGGATATATTTTTAAAACTAATTTGATGAAGATATTGACCGATGGAACCACAGACAAGGATGGTATGTAGGATGATTTTCCTTTTAACATAGTATGCTCTATGCCAATGCTATCTGACTCACATTCAGGTGTTACTTGATTTTCCTCCAATAGGTATGTCAGGTATTTTAACATCAATCTATCCCGTTGATCCAATACCTGTTGTTTCTCCTTACCCATATGCATTTGTTTAGGACCACTTTCCTTGAGAACATGTGCAGGTCTTTCACTTCAGTGAACTTATCGACTTTGTTGGTAGGGGAAAAGGATAGTCCTTTTTGTAGTACCTGCTCATGTGCCAAGGAGAATGATTTCTTAGATAGATTCATTATTTTAACGTCATTAATGTCAGATTCAGTGGCACATGCTTCTTTAAGTTCTATTGTACTTATTGTTGGCTCCTCAGGTTGTATGCTATTTTAGCTGTATCTTCCTCCCATGTGTTTTTGTCCTTTCTCTGCATCATTTTCCTTTTTGTTGGTTTGTTTTCATTTTTCCTAAAAAAGGCCTTTAATTGTGTCTCTTATTTATGTTTTTTTTATCTACCCTCTTCACTGGCTGTTGATTTATCTGTGTCTGAGGAAGTATCTGTATTGCCACCCCTAGAAAAGTCATATACTTTGTTTGATAATCCTGATAATCCCTTTGGAACTTTCTTTTTTTCTTAAATTTAGTATCTTCCTGTATTTTTCTAAGTTCTAGCTTGACCCCATTCATTAGTCTTTCATATTCAGAATTAGTTATACATTTTTCTAGAATTTTATTGGGGTCTTCTAGTTCTTTAGTTACTTTTTCCAATCTCAAAGGATTTTCTTTTACTATTAGCCCCATAATTTTAAATGAACATTCCGATAAATAACTTTTCCATGTAGTATTAAAACCTTCAAGTAGGGGATCTTTAAGGTTATTACCTGGTCTTTTTCTTAATATTAGACCCCTTGGGGCCATGTTTGATTTGGTGTATTTGTTAAGGCTATAGCTTTCCCATTTTTGTTTCAATTGTCTGGATGATCTATTCTTGTAAGTCTTCCATTTTTTATAGATGTTAATATTCTCACCCTCCTGTGTAGATTCATTTTCTTTATTAGTGTGGCCAAACATATCATTAATGTCACTACTCTTCTTCATTATCATTGCCATAATGGGGTATTGAAACCCTCAAACTGGGGGTACACCAGCTCAGCAAAAAATGATGCTTAATTATATTGAGGAGTCACGGAACACTATCGAAAGGGGTGGTAACCCCAAAATAGGAAAGAAAAGTGGGGGATGTACCAGCTCAACCCAATTTAATAATATAAGGGATAACCCTGGATATCTGAAAAACAGTGTATCCAGGGGTGCAAGGGGGCAATTATAATATTATCAATATTAAAGGAAAAAATAAGAGGGATAGAAAAACAAAAGTAGAGGGAGATAGTATGCCCTATGCCCGCACTATCCATAATAAATATAAAAAAGAATAAAGTAATCAACGCTGAGTGTGGCTGCCACCGGTATGAGAGAAAAACAAAATGTATGCTTATCTGATAAATGTATTTATTTCCGGATATGTTGAATCTACAGCTTCGGTAATTACTGTTAGGAATATCACTCTTGGCCAGCAGGAGGAGGCAAAGTGCACCACAGTTGAACTGCTACGTATCACTCCCTTACCCACAACCCCCAGTCATTCGATGAAGGGGAATGGAGAAAAAGGAGTAACACAAGGTGTAGAGGTGCCTGAGGTTATAGTCCAAAGAACAACTGTCTTAAAATAAAGGGTGGGGCCGTGGACTCACCATATCCGGAAATAACTACATTTATCAGGTAAACATAAATTTGGTTTTTCTTTCCTAAGAAATGGTGAGTCCACGGCTTGAGACATTTCGGTTGGGAACCAATACCCAAGCTAGAGGACATGAATAAATAGGGAGGGACAAGACAGGCAGTCCTAAACAGAAGGCACCACCGCTTGAAGAACCTTTCTCCCAAAAGAATCCTCAGCCAAGGCAAAAATATCAAATTTGGAAAAAGTATGTAGAGAACACAGAAGCTTCATTTTTGAAAGCCCAAGTAGAGGAAACAGCTGTTGTGGAATGAGCCATAATTCTCTCAGGAGGCTACTGTCCAGCAGTCTCATAAGCCAAATGAATTATACTTCGTAGCCAAAAAGGAAGAGTAGTAGCAGTATCTTTCTGACCTTTACATTTCCCAGAGAAACAGAGAAAGAGGGCAGAGGACTGGCGAAAATCCTTAGTCGCCTTTAAGTAAAATTTAAGAGCATGTACAACCTCCAAATTGTGTGACAAATGTTCTTTGGAAGAAGAAGGATTAGGACACAGAGAGGGAATATCAATTTCCTGATTGATATTTTTTATTAGAAACAACCTTAGGAAGGAAACCAAACTTAGTACGAAGAACCACATTATCGTCATGAAAAATAAGATAAGGGGAATCACACTGCAGAGCTGAAAGTTCTGAGACTCTTCGAGCAGAAGAGATAGCAACAAGAAACAAAACCTTCCAAGATAACAACTTAATGTCTATTGAATGCAATGGCTCAAATGGAACCAGCTGTAAAACTTTAAGAACAAAGTTAAGGCTCCAAGGAGGAGCAACAGACTTAAAGACAGGCCTGATTTTGACTAAGGCCTGACAAAAAGATTACATATCTGGCACATCTGCCAAATATTTATGTAGCAAAACTGATAAAGCAGAAATCTGACCCTTCAGGGTACTGTCTAACAATCCCTTCTCCAGGCCTTCCTGAAGAAAAGATAAAATTCTAGGAATTCTAATTCTACTCCAAGAGTAGCCCTTGGATTTACACCAATAAAGATGTTTATGCCATAAATCTTTCTAGTAACAGGCTTGCAAGCCTGAATCATGGTCTCAATGACCGACTCAGAAAAAACATGCTTAGTCAGCTTCAGAGAAATGAGATTTGGATTAAGGAAGTGACCCTGAATAAGGAGGTCCATCCTCAGAGGTAGTCCCCAAGGTGGGAGAGATGACATCTCCACTAGGTCTGTAAACCAGATCTTGCAAGGCCACACAGGGGTTATTAGGATCACCATCACCCTCTCCTGTTTGATACGAGCAATGACTAGTGGAAGGAGAGCAAATGGAGAAAACAGGTATGCCAACCTTAAAACCCAAGGAACTGCCAGAACATCTATCAAAATGGCCTGTGGATCTCGATACCTTGAACTATGTACCTTGAAAGCTTGGTGTTCTGACAGGACACCATCAGATCTAACCCTGCCACCTCCTTTTTGAGGATTAAGCTGAAAAACACCTCTGGATGGAGTTCCCACTCCCCGAGATGAAAAGTCTGTCTGCTCAGAAAATCCGCTTCCCAGTTGTCTATTCCTGGAATGTGGATGGCAGATAAACAGCAATTGTGGGTTCTGACCACTGAAGAATCCGAGTAATCGCCTTCATGGCTAAGGAACTCCGAGTTCCTCCCTGGTGATTGATGTAAACCACAGAGGTTATGTTGTCTGACTGAAACCTGATAAACTGGGCTGAGTACAACTGAGGCCAAGCCAATAGAGCATTGTAAATTGTCCTCAACTCCAAGATGTTGATGGGAAGAGCAGACTCCTCCCAAGTCCAAAGGCCCTGAGCATTTAAGGAGTTCAAGACTGCTCTCCAGCCCAACAGGCCGGCTTCCGTGGTCACGATCACCCAGGAAGGTCTCTGAAAGCATGTGTCCTGAGACAGATGTTCCTGAGAAATCCACCATGGGTGAGATTCCCTTGATGACTGATCTAACTATATTCTCTGAGATAGATCCGCTTGATCACCATTTCATTGTCTGAGCATGCACAACTGGAGAGCTGTCAAATGGAATTGAGCAAAAGGAATCATATACATGTAAGCCACCATCAGACCTATTACCTCCATACATTGAGCTACTGAAGGATGAGCAGTAGCCTGAAGAGAGAGGCAAGAGGAAATGATTTTGTTTTTCCTGACCTCTGTCAGAAAAATCTTCATCAATAGAGATTCTATTATGGTCCCTAAGAACGCTACTCTTGCAGCAAGGGAATGGGAGCTTTTTTCATGATTCACATTCCATCTGTGGCAACGAAGAAAAGACAACAATATCTCTGTGTGAGATTTTGCTTGTTGAAAAGAGGGCGTCTGAACCAATATGTCATCCAGGTAGGGTGTCACAGCAATTCCACGAGAACGGATCACTGTCAAAAGAGCCCTCAGAACCTTTGAAAAAATTCTGGGTGCCATGGCTAGACCAAATGGAAGGGCCTCGAACTGTAAATGTTTGTCCAGAATGGCAAATCTCAGGAATCTGTGATGGTCCCTGTGAATAGGAACATGAAGATATGCATCATTTAGGTCTATGGTTGTCATGAACTGACCCTCTTGTACTAAAGGAAGAATGGAGTGTATAGTCTCCATCTTGAAGGATAGAACTTTGAGAAACTTGTTTAGATACTTCAAGCCTAGAATGGGACGGAAAGTTCCCTCTTTTTTGGGAAACACAAAATAGGTTGGAGCAGAATCTGAGACCCTGTTCCTGCACTGGAACTGGAACTATCACTCCCAGGGAGGAAAGATGTTGTATACATTTCAAGAACGCCTCTCTCTTTATCTGGTCTGCAGATAATCTTGAGAGAAGGAATCTGGCTCTGGCAGGAAAAGTCTTGAATTCCAATTTGTAACCCTGGGATACTATGTCCACAGTCCAGGGATCTGGGATATCTTGTATCTAGGCTTGAGAGAACTGAGAAAGTCTGCCCCCCACCTGATCCGATCCTGGATTGGGGGCAAACTCTTCATGCTGATTTGGAATCACCTGCAGGTTTCTTTGATTGTTTCCCCTTGTTCCAAAACTTGGATTGTTCCTGCTTGGAAGAAGAAGGGGAAGTCTTTCCTCTGAGGTTACAAAAGGAACGAAAATTACTCTCACCTCCTTTAGGCCTATTCTTATTATCATGAGGTAGAAAAGACCCTTTTCCACCCGTAATATAAGAGATAATTTCTGCAAAACCAGGTCCAAACAAGGTTTTGCCCTTGTAAGGAAATCGCCAGAAGCTTGACTTTAGAGGAAACGTTCGCAGACCAGGATTTCAACCAGAACACCCTACGGGCTAGGACAGCATAACTAGAAGTTTTAGCTCCTAGTCTAACAACCTGTAAAATGGCATCTGCAATAAAGTAATTGGCCAATTTAAGAGCTTTAATCCTATCCTGAATTTCATCCAAGTAAGTCTCAACTTGGAGAGAATCAGACAAGGAGATGAACCAGTAAGGTGCCGCACTAGTCACGGTGGCAATACACACCGCAGGTTGCCATTGGAGACCTTGATGAACATAAATCTTTTTCAAAAAAGCTTCTTGTCCATCGGATCCTTAAAAGAGCAGCTATCCTCAACAGAAATAGTGTTTCTCTTAGCCAGAGTGGAAATGGCCCCTTTTTACCACTACCACTACTACCAGTACCACTACCAGTACCACTACTCCACCTAGTGCCAAATATTATACATATGTGATTAGACAAAGTACCTTTGTTTCATATTTTATTTCTCTTTTCCATCCTAGTTATTGTATATTCAATATCATTATTATTATTACTTTTCAAGTAGTTATTATTATTCTCCTTTTTTTAGTTGATAACTATTCTTATGTCATAGTTTTTTATTCCTTTATTTTTTATTAAGATTTTCATAATTAATCATTCCTAATGCTTTTTCTATATTATTTTCAAATGTTCTTGTTTTGAATATGAAGTTTAATATGACATTACATCAGCATTTTCTTTTATAGTAGGCAAATAAGTGTTAACCACGGATTTTGACTATGTATTTACTATGTATACTTTTTTTCTATACTCAATCTCTGAGGTTTTCACTTAAAGGGACAGTCAACATCCGATACTTCATAACTCCATACCTTAGATCAGTAATAGAAGATGCAGCTGCACCGCATCGCATGTTGATGAGCTCTAGGGGTATGGAGTGATCACCCAAAATACATATGCTTTTTCCATGTAGATATGGCTGTCAAACTCCCCCCACTGTTACGTAATAACTTTCTTTTTGATTGAATCCTCCAATCATAATCCAATCCTCGGTTGGGGTTAACACGCATTCACGGAGAATCGCGCATGTGCAATGGATAGCACTTATGATTTCAGCTTGAGTTTGCGAGCGGGTAGAAGATAATGCAAAAGATATCAAAACAGAAAAGTCACCCTTTCAACAGGAACGAGTAGAGAAGGGGACGAAGGAGAAGGGGGAGGACTTTGTCGGCCATATCTACCTGAAATAAACGTTTGTATTTTGGGTGATCACTCCATACCCTTAGAGCTCATCAACATGCGAAGCAGTGCAGCTGCATCTTCTATTACTGATCTAAGGTATGGAGTTATGAAGTATCGGGTGTTGACTGTCCCTTTAATATCAGATTGCTTGCCTCCTTTTATCAAATTTCCCAAATTATGTTACTATTTTGCTAATGTAATGTATGTTGCCAAATATATCACATTGTTACTTTCAGCCAATATTCTATTACAGCATAGAATATGCTGTTTACTTTTTTTGGCAGCTTATCGGCCCTTTCTTTTGCTGAGAAAAGGTAGCCTTTGCTTAACATGGTATTGTTATTGTCTTTGATAATTATTGTATATCACCCCGCATACGGGGATTTACGGGACATATGTATTAGTTGTAATTTTAGAACTCAATATTTTTTTATGCATTTATATCACTGTCACTTTTTAGCACTTTAATAACTGTGATTGGTATCACATTGCAGTACTTGCACTTCTTTTGTTTAATAGCACTTTTAGCATTCCTATTGGATGATGCTTGTATATCACTACTTACCTGGTGAACACCTGTAGATCTCTGACAAAGCAACTTTGGTTAAAAGTTCTAGAGTATCCTCGTTTTCCTTCCTATTTTATATATATATATATATATATATATATATATATATATATATATATATATATATATATATATATATATATATATATATATATATATATACTGTATATACAGTATATATATTACAAAAAAAATCATATCTATAGAAATATCTGTTTAAAAATAGAAGAAACATTTTCTTCTATGTGAAGAACATAGCAATGTGAAGTATTCTTAATGCATCTTCGGCTTTAGCAATGTTGATCTAGTGTTGTTTAACATGCAAGAGATAACTAATAAGACATTTTTCTGCACGCCCTTTAGAAGTTAGTGAGGTCGTGATATCCAAAGTCCTGGAATTAGTGAACTTGAGTGCACTAACTTTTTCATTTCAACTTGTATTACAGCACTAATGCAGGCACAGTAATTTTTTACTTTGAGCGCAGTTAGTGCTCGAGCGAAATAAGAAAATAGTGAGACACTTGTAATATGACCCTAATTCTGCTATTTGATTTGCAGTTAGCAGATTTTTTTGACCTCCTTGAGATTATGAAACACATTATTTTTCACAAAAGCAAGATGTGTTTAAAGGGACACTGTAGCCAAAAAAATTATTTTGTGATTCAGATAGAGTATGCTATTTTAAGCAGCTTTCTAATTTACTCCTATTATCAAATTGTCTTCATTTTCTTGTTATGTTTATTTGAAAAGCAAGAATGTAAGTTTAGATGCCGGCCCATTTTAGGTGAACAACCTGGGTTGTCCTTGCTGATTGGACAGCACATTTAAACAGGTGCTGTCCATGGTTCTGAACCCACAATTTGCTGGCTCCTTAGCTGAGATGCCTTCTTTTCAAATAAAGATTGCAAGAGAATGAAGAAAAATTGATAATAGAAGTAAATTAGAAAGTTGCTTACAATTACATGCTCTATCTGAATCATGAAAGATAAAATTTGGGTTCAGTGTCCCTTTAATGTCTTTTCAACTCTATTATTAACGAACAAAACATGCTAGTTATTAGTGTATAGATATATTATACATAAATAGATAGATTGATATATAGATAGATAGATAGATAGATAGATAGATAGATAGATAGATAGATAGATAGATATGTGGCTTTTTTAATAATTATGGTTCATTCTTATTAAAGGGGCATGAACCCCAAATTTTGATTTTCATTATTTTAGGTAGGGCATACAATTCTAAACAATTTCCCAATTTATTTCTATTATCAAATCTGCTTCATTCTCTTGGCATCCTTTGTCAAAGGAGCAGCAAGACAATACTATGAGCTAGCTGAGCATATTGGGTGAGCCAATGATAAGAGGCATATATGTGCAGCCAGCAATTAGCACATAGTTGCACTGATGCTACTTAGCCTACCTAGGTATACTTTTAAACAAAGAATATCAAGTGACCAAAGCAAACTAGATACAATATATAAATTGTAAAGTTGTTTAAAATTGCCTGCTCTATCTGCATCATGAAAGTTTGATATTGAACGTATTGTCCCTTTAACATACTGTATCCATCTACATTGCCTCCCATTAATTAAGCTGCAAAAGGACAAGGTCCCCAGCCAGGGGAATTCTCTTTGATTTGTTGATGCAACAAGCTGCCCTCCCACATTTATTAATGCACAAGAAAATGCATATGCCGCCCTCTCTGTGTAAGAGCAGTCCATTTCAATCTGCCCAGATGAATCGGTCCAAGATGATTTAAATCTAACACCTCAGAAGTGGTGGGGAACATAAGAAGCAAACCGGTGCTTACTGCTTATGAGTTCAAGAGTTGATTGTGCTGCTTAAAAACTTAGTCTTATTTACTGCATTTGTCAATATGTAAATATATTCTAATGACAATGTACTATTAATTGCAATATTCATATGTATCACCCTCAGTTATTTATCTACGTCTTCTACCTTATTCCTTACCTCTCTGCTGCTTTAGTAAAAGCACTAACTTGCTTATATGTATGCTGGCAGGTTGATATAGTTACCATGGAAACAGTGCTCTTGATCACTTATTTTATTATCCCACAGATTTTGATGTCCTCATTTAACTAGTAGCACACTCCTCTCATTGGTCCACATCTTACTTTAGTGTTTTTCTTCATTGGAATATAAAAGTAATGCTGCATTATATTTAGTAACACTTTGTTTACCTATATTGTGCTTTTTGTTTGAAAATAATTTAACTTATTGCCGGCATATGCAAAGGCTAGATGGGAATTCTGGTTCTTAAATGTCATCTGAATCAAATTTTTTTTTTATAACTGGACCATCTCCTCTTTCTGGACCAATGTTGCTTAGTTGTCATTACTATGTCCTCATATCATATCAGCATCATTTATTTCATGACATACATGATATACTCTCAGGTAACATATTATGAGACAGCTGGACTTGTCAATCACCTCAATAAAATCAGCCCAGCCTGATTTTAATCCACCACCTCTGAGATAAAAGAAAGGGTTTAGGCAGAAACCGTTTAAACCACTGGTTCATAAATAGCAGTAGCAGATTTGTATGAAGCAGTGAATTCAACTTTTCATAAATCTGCCTCATAATCCTCTCACATTTGTCTCTGTTACAGATTCCTAATTAGAATGAAGAATTTAGTGGTAGCTAAGCCTTTTGTAACTGAATTATTTAATTGCCTATTCTTGTGATCTTGAAAAATTAGCTACATATGTTGTGCTTAAAGCGACAGTAAAGCTAAAATGAAATGTTCATGATTCAGATGGAGCATGCAGTTAAATAACTTTACTATTTACTTCTATCATCAAATTTGCGTTGTTCTCTTGGTTTCCTGTGTTGAAAAGCATACCTAGGTACATTCAGGAGCAGCAAGTAGCTAGCTGCTGATTGGTGGCTGCACATATATGACTCTTGTCATTGACTCACCTGATGTGTTCAGCTAGTTCCCAGTAGAGCATTTCTGCTCCTTCAACAAAAGAATGAAGCAACTATGATAAGAGAAGCAAATTGAAAAATTGTTTAAAACTGCATACGTTATCTATATTGTGCCAGAAAAAAAAAATGGGATTCGTGTCCCTTTAACTTAGATTAAGAGAGAAAAAATTTTAAGGGCAGAAATAGAAAACATTAAAACAGCTAATAGGAAAGGGAGAAAATGTATAAATATTTAATATGATTACTTGTTTGTAAAAGCTGATAAATATGTTAGTAAACTTCTTTTTATATATTATATATATATATATATATATATATATATATATATATATATATATATATATATATATATATGTATATTATATATTGCATGCACATCTGTTTAACTATCTGTCCATCATCCTGTTTGCCTATTTATCTGTCCATCCGTCTGTCCATGCGTCTATCTATCTATCTATCTATCTATCTATCTATCTATCTATCTATCTATCATCTATTGAGCTCTCTGTCTCTCTGTCTTGTTATTTATTCATACATAAATAATTCTATATTGATAAAGACAGATACAATATTTAAACCCCATACATTTTTAAGGTCTATAACTGCCTCTGCTTACTAGTATTTTCCAATGTTAAATGTTAACCAATAATATTCCAAATTCATAGTAAGGATTTGCCATTTTATTTTCTGCATGAATATTACATTTTATCAAGTGCCAATAAAAGCCAAGTTTAATCTGTTTCTCCTCTTCATGGATATAAATCATGTTTGAAAACATTCTACTAGAAAAAAAAACATTTTGGCTGCAGATTTTATGAGCTGTTTTAGAAATTCTAAACAGGAATACCAACTTTATTTGCAAAACCCAGAACATGGTGTTTGTTTTGGTAAAAGTGAGGCACAGTGAGACGTGTCAAGATTGCAAAAAATGTAAAAATATTGAATATTGTTTGATCTCTAATTGACTAATCTAGACATGGAATTGCTCATAGAACAAGGTCACTGGTGATCACTTTTTAAGGTGCTTCTGAGAGATGAAAGGCAATACACTTTGTATGTCAATGCTGCAGATGATAGAAATCAATATGGCTATGAGCAGTATGATTACAATTCACCTATAACAGTTACTTTCCACTAACGTCAAAGAAGCAAAATTATTTCCATTTTTCATTGAAAGAGGAGGTTGGGAAAAGGAAAAGACTGTAAAAGAGCTTATGTATTTTGGTTGTGTAGATGGGATCAAACTGCTAGAATTCTCTGTGCTGCATTTGCTGAATCAATACAGCTGCTTCTTTCATTTGTCTTGGCTTTTATTGATAATAATAAATGTCAAGAAAACACTCACGCAAACAGGAAGGTGTTCACAAAGTCAGAGATTATGGCAGGAGCACAAAGCCTAGAATTGTTGACCACTGAAAATACATTCATATCATTTAGGACTAGACACCAAGGCTTCTTCTTTTACTGCATTCTAATTGACTAGCTTAGACTCTCCAAATAATGTTCTGGGAATGTGCACTTTATGAGTTTCAGTGGATAAACAAGAACTATTATTTTAAAGGCTGTATATTTCTTGTGCTTTAACAGATTATTTTTTTTATTGCACCCAGCAATGCAATAGTCAGTGTCAATAATCATTTATTAGTAGCTGTAAGTCAGTAATTTGTGTTTCCTAATCCAAGACTTGAACTCCCTTGGCTGCAGACGTGCCTGAAGATGGTTTGCTGCCTTTGTTGTCTGACAACATTGCTGTCCTCTCTGACAAAGGGGGGGTTAATGACATTTAGACAGCTTTTTGATATCAAATCTTTAATAATTATACAATTTATTAAGATGTACAAACTGAATATTTTAACTGCTTGAATAGCCTTAAGCAAATTGATACTAATGCAGATGGAAGATTTTCATATGCATTTAAACATATTGTCTTGTGAGAACGATACCGACTTGGGCCATTAATCAAGATAACACAATTACTACAATGTTGCCCAATGTTGCTGACTGGTTGCTTGTGTAGGACATTTGCTTTATATCTCAATGGCTTCAACAGATTTGTGCCACAATTGTAATGGTCTTAATTAGGCAGCTAAAAAGCTAAATAAATAGCTGGAAAGCAAATTTGGAAATTTCCATAATATGAACAGCAGGGAAGGAAACAGTTTAACAGCTGGTTTGAACATTTTACTATATTTCAACAATGTATTCACCTAAACAAACATATACAAAGTCTGGACATTATTTGGAAATACATTGTATCTGCCATTTATTCAGTATTACCTAGTAATGATTCTTTTTTTTTTTTCACTTAATTTTCTCTGCTGTCTGAACAGCTTCATGTATCTCTAAAGGTTCTGTGTTGATAATCTCAAATAAACTTTTCCAGCCTTTGTTCCATAAAAAGAGATTGAGAACATTTTTCAATATTGCATTAAGATACTTAATATGCATTTCTTTAATATGCAACCTTTAATGTGACTACAAACAAAACAAAATATCAAGAAGCATGACTCATAACCATTTATACAAATAAACGTGTCTTGTGAAACAGCAGATCTATCTCTATCACACAAATGTAATAAAACAAAATCTATAATAAGCATGTTGTATATTTTCTTAACATGTATTAGAAGCAAACAGACTCTGTTGTTTTAATGAAATGTTGCTTTCTTTTCCAAATAACATAATAAACTGCCATTTTTTCTGTACTTAAAAATATATTTTATTGGCCATTAAAGCATTTTTTGTAAGAAGATGACCGTTTAAAACATTTATGGTGCTATTTAGCACTCTGGCACGAGCATAAACTATGCTAGAAGCTTTTTGCATGCTTTGAGTAGCAAAAGTACTACTAGTTAAAGGTAAAATGTTTGCACGAGCGGAACCCAACGCATGCTAACTTGAGAACTTTGGATATTGCAAAATATGTATTTATTATAAAAATATATGGAATGGTAAATATTTACAGTAAATAAACAGTAAAAGCACATTCAATTTTATAGAATTATTATTTAGACACATAAATATTTTATAGCCCTTTGGAGTCAAATACATGGCCATATACCATATAGTTTTGAACCCTTTTAAATATTTTGTATTAACATTTATATGAATATTTGTTATCAGATAGTGTTTATATGAGTGTAACTCTATATTTTAATGTATTTATGTTGTGTTTAGTGCAACTTTTTTTTAACCCTAAACCTTTATGCGCTTTAAATGCAGTTGTGCACAACTTGTAATCTAGCCCTTGGCATTTTTTTTTGTTTTTTGAGAAATAGATGTTTATATAATTACTGTACTGATCATATTTATAGATGTACATCCCGCTCCACCAACACAGCAAGATTTCACAGTATATACTTATAAGTCTGTGATTGGTAAATGGTTGTCACATGATGCAGGAAGCTGGGAAATTTAAGTACATTTTGTCACTACTCAAAAAAAAATCTACCGCTTAATGCTTTTGAATTGTCATTTTATTAGTCATGTGTTGATTTTGTCAATCCTAATGTATTTAATAGTTCTTAAGAGAACAATTGAAACAAGAGATGAATATGTAACCTTGTGGCATTCAAATGTTTTTAAATTATTTAAACTTTTAATATTTCTAATCTTCTAATTCTAATGTAATATTCAAATGTTGAATATTTTTATTGTGATTTTATTTCTTATACTTATCTAAAACAATTGATGGATTTTTTATTTTTTTATTTTTTTATTTTTACGCCTTAACAAATATTAAGTAAAATTTATTCTGAAAATGTATACAGCATCACTTCTATACGTTCTACTAAAGGTCAGTGGCTTAAATCTCCTACAGGTCTATTAAGGAAGATGGACATTATTACTGGATTATTTAGAACAGGATTATACATTAAAGAAATATTAAAATGCCAATTTTTAGGCAAACAAAAAAAAAAATACTACAATGTTCTTTTAATATTTAAAGGCCTAGATTAAAAAAAAATGTTTGCCAAACTAAAATATCATGCAAAAAAAGAAAACAGCTAATTGGCCAGTATCTATATTTTAGCTATTACCCACTCTCTTCATGGAACTAGCTCCACTGTTAAAGACACTAAAATCTTAAAACATTTAAAACATGAAAAAAAACACAAAAATAAATAAACAAACAAACTCCATCTATAAAACAGTTTAGTCTGACATACGCACATAAAATGAAATAAGCACAATTAAATAAAAATAAAATAAAAATGGGACAATCAGCATTAAAATAGTGAGACACCCCACGAATCTTGATACCTCACAGGGTCAAAATAGTCTTTATAAATCCCATATTCTGAGCCTACGGGGTCTGTTTTACAATGACCATATGGATAAGGACAGACATATCCACCCCTGTCCATCTCTCATTGTGGCTAGTGGGCAGCAAAATGCTGTGTTTATTATTTCACAAGCCCCTGAACACTGCTCTTGCTTAAATGTAGCCAATTGTGTGCTAGCAGGGGCTTTCAATCACTCCAGTTGGAGAAGTCTGGGGGGAATGAGAAATGCCACTTTAGAGTTTAGCTTTGGAACGCCTTTGGCTGCAGGTTCATCAGACCGTTGCTTCTTAACTATCCCTGCAGGCTAACTCATGTAAGCCTGCAACCAAAAATGTTCTAAATGGAGCCCTAAGTGAACACGAACTACAAGGGCCAACCCCCTTAAGAGACCTTTTGTTATGTCCTGTGGGACAGCTTTAAAATAACACAACATACATGAATATATTGCAAACCATTTTTTCAACTAGGCTTCAGAAATGATTCAGTTATAATTATTGTTTTTCTGTGAGGCTAGTAGTTTAGGTTTGATGTGAAAGATATTGTGTATCGGGCACCTAACATAACTATAGATGTTAATGACAGGATTGGCCATTAACAAAACTGTGAAAGTAAATAGGTGAACTATGTTCAATAAACATGGAACATGATATTATCTTTGCAATGAGGGTTCTTTAAAGTGGAAATATTATAATAGGATTATTTAAGGGATTTCTAGCTGTTAGGTATATTAGAAGTGGAGGATCTTGTCAATTAAGGGATTAATACGGGTAGGACATTTTAGGAGACAGGGGTTTGATATCCAACAGGAAATTGTTGGGGGGGGGGGGTTTAGGAGGTTAATTGCAGTAAAATAGGCCTGGTACTCATTGTTAGGGTTAATTGTGCTAATTATATTGGTTACAATTATCTTGTGGTTGTGGGTCAAAAAGGTGCTAAAATATAGGTATTTATGGGGGTCACCTTTAAGTGCCTTATGCTCATGTAACATAGGTACAAGAGTTATAGTTAACTGAGTTAGAAAATCCATGACATGTTATTTTATATGATAAACTGTCAGGTTCTGCTTCTATTTAGTGAGCTTCCTATCTGGAGGTCACTAAATAATTGTGGCCTTAATAAATATATATATATATATATATATATATATATATATATATATATATATATATATATTATATATATATATATATATATATATATATATATATTATTTTTGTTAATAAAAAATAAATTTAACAACAGCAACCAGCACTCTGCTAAAAGGCTGTGATCTTTTTTCTACATGTTTAAAAAATACATCGGACATTTTACTTTTTTTTTGTATATTTTCAATGTGAGACCTGTGTAAGGGAGGGGACAACATGCGTCTCAGAGGCTTAATCAAGACTGGGCCTGCTCTTTAAGGGGGCCGGTATGTCACTGAAATCGGTAGTGGGGTCACTATAAGGGGGCTGGTTGGACCAGGTTTCAGATGCATCATGTATGGCCGCTCTATGTACCACTGCAGAAAAAACATTGCCTTTACAAATATTGTAGCATGATTTCAAAGATGGGCCAGCACAGTGTTGCTGTACAGAAAACCAACATGTTTTTGTAAACATCAACTACACATCCTTTTATAAATGGTGGTTCATTTGAGTAAAAAAGTGAGGCCTTATTCAGTATAAAATAAGTTAAAGTAAGAGGGGGGGATAAACCTATAAATGAAAATAGAGAGAGGGGGTCGCACCCAAAATTGGAATTTTAAAGGTTTATTTATTTCAATTTGCCAACAGTCATAAAAAAATCATATAAAAATGTATTATATAAGAAAAAAAGCTATGATACAAAATCAACGCTTAAGGTATGACACAGATTTTTTATGAGAACCCTATAAACTCACTGAATGTGAGAAATTAAATATAACGCAACTAAAAACATTTTTTTATATCCCGTTTAAATTAATAGGAGTTATTTAGTCACTAGACAATAAGCCTGTCCAGAGGGCAGACTATGTTTAAAAAAACCAAACCCCCAAGCTAATTTTTCTAAAAATAAAAATGTAAAATTACAGAAAAAAAATAAACAAAGCTATCCAAAAAAAAAAAAAAAATTAAACCTAAACTAATACCCTATAAAAATAAAAAATCCCCCCAAAATAAAAACACCCCCTAATTTAATACTAAACTATCAATAGCCCTTAAAATGGGCTTTTGTAGGGCACTGCCCTAAGTTAAACAGCTCTTTTACAGAAAAAAATGACCAATTACTCCCAAACAGTAAATCCCCCACCAAACCAACCCCCAAAAATAAAAACCTAACACTAAAAAAATCTAAACTACCCATTGCCCTTAAAGGTGCATTTGTATGGGCATTGCCCTTAAAAGGGCATTCAGCTCTTTTACTGCCCTTAAAAGGGCAATCAGCACTTTTACAACCCATGAAATCCCTAATCTTAAAAATAAAAAAAAATAAAAAAATCCTAAGACTAAGCCCCAAATAGGTACTCACAATTCCTGAAGTGTGGCAGAGATGGTCTTCTTCCAGGCGGTTCCGTCATCTTCTATCTTCATTGTGTGCAAAGGCGGTGCGGAGCAGAGGTGCAGAGTGGTCTTCCCCAATGCGCGGATCCGGAGCGGCGGTCTTCAGCGGCGGTCCTCAGAGTGAGCGATCCTCAGCGGCTCCTCTTCATCCGATCTCCAGCGTACACTAAAAATGTAATGCAAGGTATCACAATCAATGGGTTACCGTTTATTCCTATTGGCTACTGAAATCCTAATGGCTGTTCAAAATAGCAAATAATATTTCAGTAGCTCTCGTCCTTTTGGCTGATTTAAAAAATTCAGCCAATAGAAATGCAAGGTACCCCAATAAATATTGGGTACCTTGCATTCAATCTTCAGTGTCCGACAGACGATCGCATGAAGAGGAGCCTCCACACCGCTGAGGACTAGCGCTGCTGAAGACCGCCGCTGAGAACCACCACTGAAAACTGCAATTGAGGACCACCGCTGAGGATCCATGCATCAAGGAAGACAGCTTTGCACCTCCGCTCTGTGCCGCCTTCACTCCAGATGAAGATAGAAGATGATGGAGCCACCTTGCAGAATACCTTCTCCGCCAGAATTCAGGAACAATAAGTACCCATTTGGGGCTTAGTTTTACGATTTTTTTTATTTTGCTTTTTTATTTTATTTTTAAGATTAGGAATTTAATGGGCTTTAAAATAGCTGAATGTCCTTTTAAGGGCAGTAAAAGAGCTGAGTGCCCTTTTAAGGGAAATGCCCATACAAATGCCCCTTTAGCAGCAATAGGTAGTTTTTAGTGTTATTTTTTTTATTTTGGGGGGGTTGGTGTTAGGGGGGACTTTGTAGTTTTTAAATGTAAAAGAGCTGTTTAACTTATGGCAATGCCCTACAAAAGGCCCTTTTAAGAGCTATTGGTAGTTTAGTTTAGATTAGGGGGTGGTTTTATTTTGGGGGGGCTTTTTTATTTTCATAGGGATTAGGTTTAATTTTTTAATTTTTGATATTTTTTTTGTAATGTTAGACTTTTTTATTTTTTGTAATGTTAGATTAATTTTTGGTAATTTAATGTTAGGATTTTTTATTTTAAGTGTAATGTAGTAGTAATTGGGGTTAATTTAGGGGGTGTTCGGTTTGGGGGCTTAGTAATTAAATTAGTTATTTGCATTGTGGGGGGTTGGCGGTTTAGGAGTTAATTAGGTTTATTGCAATGTGGGGGGTTAGCGGTATAGGGGTTAATATGTTAATTAGGTTTCTTGCGATGTGGGGATTTGTCGGTTTAGAGGTTAATAGTATAATTAGTTGGCTTTGTAGGGTTTGGTGATTTAGGGGTTAATATTGTAATTTATTTAGTTGGCGTTGTGGGGGTTTGGCGGTGTAAGGGCTAGGAAGTTTCTGTTGTGGGAGTTTAGTGATTTAAGGGTTAGATTTTTTTGTTAATACTTAGTACGGCCAGTTATGTTTATTTTTTTCTTAATACTTTGTGCGTGCATTTTTTTTCTTAATACTTCGTGTGTGCGGTTCATTTCTTTTTCTTTATTTTGTGCGGACGGTTACGTGTTTTTAAGTTATTTCATATGGGTGGTTGCGTGTTTTTTTTTAAGGCTTCGTTTGCCTATGCTGCATAAAGGTGGGTTCCAAAAATGGTAGTGTGGTGTGATTGTTTCACCACCCTACCATTTTCGCTGCATCCGGGTGGATTCTTTTGGCTGTGCGTGCAGCCAACATTCTTTTGGCTGCCTTGCGCAGCCAACATTCCTTTGAGGATGCATGCGCAAACTGTCGACAGATGCATTACAAAATGCGATTATAGTATAGATATGCTGCCTAGAACTCACTACTAGTATTAAGCTTTGCACATCTAGTGCCACCAATGATAGCTGAATGCTTCTGTTAGATGCGGGCTCATACAATCTCTTACTTTTATCTTTACTTCTATTATAACCAGGTCAGAGTGTTTTAACTGTTAAACTAGATATCAAATAAAATAAGAAAGTTAGAAGCAAGAAAAAAAGTAAATAAACCTGGAGAAATGGTAGGCAACACCACAAAACCAAAATTTGCTTTGAAATATATATAAAAAATACATTATAAATTAAACTTTCTTTAAAAAAAGAGTAACAGGCAAGCTTAGACAATGAACCAGACATTTTTTTTTTTATCACAGCCCAACTGCAAGTAGTGTTTACAAATTAATAAAAATGCCAAGATCTTTTCAAACAAGTCTTAGAACTTTCTGACCTTAATATACACAGCTTGGAGGAGAAAAGGGAGATGGGTTATCTGATAAAAAGCTTCAGACATATTAAAGGAATATTACTATTTTTTTCAGAGAAAAAAAAAACAAAAACAGTACAATAGGTCATACTTTCAAATTAGAGGGTAGCAGGTTCAAAAAGTTATATACAAAAGCATTTATTTGCGGAAATGGTAGCTAATATGGAATAGATTTCTAGCAAATATGGTATTTGCAGGTAGATCAGGGAAACTCCAGAGTACCCTAAATATGCATCAGGCAATGCTGAGGGTTAATTACACCTGCCCATAAGACAGGAACAGCAAAGGCAGTGAGATGTGTTTCCTATTAAAAACAGTTCTATATCTAAAACAAAGGATGAGAAAACAAGTAATGTTACTTAAAGGGACAAAAACATTTTTTTAAACAATGCATATTTAAAAAGAATTCCCTAGCTATGATAATCATTTAAATAAAAATATCTTTTTACCATCTACAATTGTGCTCATTCAGAAATCAATCACATTTGCCACCCTCAAGGCATTTGTTTTATTATGAGAAACAGGTGGCACATTCAATTAGATGCTCTACAGCCTGTCCCCATAAACTATAACAAGATACCTCTAATAATATTATTTGCTTAATTATGTCAGTACTTTCCTGTGCTGGAACAATTTCTTTTTTTTTTATGTATACTTCATTTTAACTTTCACCATTGACATATACTGAATGTAAACCATGATTGAAATAGGCATTTGGGGCGTGATTACATATACGGCGCGGGCTTCAGCCCAACTGCTGAAACCCACGCCGCCCGTAATTTCACCTCGCACATCGGGGTATTAACCTGCCGGCAGTTTTTAAAGTGCCGTAAATCAGATAAACTAGTGTTGTCCAGAAACTAACGTAAATACAAATTTCTGGAGTTGCCAGTGACTTATGGCACATTAGAAACTGCCGGAGCCTTAGAAAATAAAAAAGTCAAATCTCCCGTAAAAGTCTAACCAGCCTTCCAAAAATAAACCCGAAACGTAAAACCCCTATTTCCGCCATCAAACCCACATAGGAACTAATAATAAAAGTATTAACCCTGAAACAGACAACCCCCCACAACGCAATATGCCTAATTAAACTATTAACCCCTAATCCGCCATGCACACACATTGCGATCTACCTAATAAAAGTATTAACCTCTAAATCTGCCAACCCCAACATCGCCAACTACCTAATAAATGTATTAACCCTTAATCCGCCATTAACCCACATTGCAATAAACCTAATAAAATTATTAACCCCTAATCCGCCATTAACCCACAAAGCAATAAACCTAATAAAACTAATAACCCCTAATCCGCCAAACCCACACAATGCAATAATCCTAATAAATCTATTAACCCCTAATCCGCCAAACCCCTACAACGCAAATAACTAATTAAATTACTAAGCCCCCTAACCTAACACTCCCTAAATTCACCCCAATTACCTAAATTAAAAATACTAAGTTACAATTAAAATAAAAAAAGCTAACATTACTTAAAATAAGGGCCTTTTGTAGGGCATTGCCCTAAGTTAAACAGCTCTTTTCCCTAACAAAATACTAAGTCCCACCTCTAATAGTAAAAACCCCCACCCACCAAACCCCCCAAAATAAAAAAAAAACTAACACTAAAAAATCCTAAACTAAATTTGAACAGCCAATAGGATTTCAGTAGCTCTCATCCTATTGGCTATTTTGAATTTGAAGAATCAAATCAGCCAATAGGAATGCAAGGACGCCATATTGAAACAAATACCTTGAAATCACTATTCAGTGTACGGCGGCGATCGTACAAAGAGGATTCTCCACACTCCATGGCTCTTTAGTTGCCGGTCCTGCTCCACGTTCATCTCTGCTCCGGCTTGGTCCTGGTTGAAGAACGAAGAGGTCCCCGCTTGGAAGAAGATGTCTGCCGCTTGGAAGAAGACTTTGCCTCCTGGAACAGGACCTTCTCTGCCGGACTTCAGGAATGGTGAGTAACTATTTTGGGGGCTAGACTCAGGCCTTTTTAATTTTTTGGGGGTTTGTTTTTTTTAGATTAAGGATATCTAGGCACTCTTAAAAGAGCTGAATGTCCTTTTAAGGGCAGTAATAGAGCTGAATGCCCTTTTTAGGGCAAGGCCCATACAAATGCCCCTTTAGGGGCAATGGGTAGTTTAGGCTTATTTATTGTTAGGTTTTTTATTTTGGGGGTTTGGTGGGGTGGGGGGTTAATATACTTTATTAGTTATTGCAGTGAGGGATTGCGGTTGACAGGTAGATAAATATTTCACATGTGTTAGGTGTTAGTTAATATTTTCAGGCAGTTACAGGAGTTACGGTGCTCACATACTCAGCGCAATGCTTGCTGTGTCTGTCTTTGTGTGGCGAGGTAAAAATGGAGTAAAATTTCTCCATTTTTGCCGCATAAGTTCTTGCGCTGCATAGTGATACCTATGTTAGCTTATGGGAGTAAAAATTGGTGCCGAGGGGTGAAATATACGTGCCACATTTATATGCGGCGCTTTGTATGTGATACCAAAACCACGTAAAAACTGGCGTCGGCGGCTTTTGTAGGCAACACCGCATATGTAATCTTTCCCTAGATTTTGTACATTTGAAAGGCTTTCCAGTATCTTTAAAAAAAATCAAAGTGAAATGTATTCAAATCAACTTTCCTCTAACTACATATTTTAATTATTTGCTGTTTAACTCTTAACACTCCAAAAAACATTGTGTTACTAGCAACTAAACATCAGGGATTATAAAATCTCTTTCCCTTTTGTATTTATTCCATCGTCATTAGCTACTTTCTAGCACTAAAGTTTTCCAACCTATAAAATATTGTTATTAATAAAAATAAAAAAAAAATAATAATAATATATAATTTGATGTATAGAAGGATTAACAGTAGCACGATGAAGAATGAGCTTTCGTTCTGAATAGAATTACACCTGGTGATCTGTAATGGATTGTATTTCATGCTGACACTTTCATTCTTCTGCTGTACTGCTTTTGAGCATCTTCTTTTGTAAGCTGTTTCACTCAAAAAGATAAACAGACAAAAGCACTGCAAGAGAGAAAGGAACAGAAAGCAGCCATGTGGATCAGCACGCTGCCTAGTAACAGCCTAGCCTCATGGCAGCCATAGACATTGCTGGGTCAGAGCATGAAGACAGTGTTCTGGTTGCCCAAGGTTTAAAATTAAAATCTGGAAAAGTATTGAGGTCAGATACTGCACTGAATGACTAATTTAGAAGATCAGATTCAGTGGATGACTCATGTTCCAAACTTAAGAGCAGAGCACAAACTGAACTGTGCATACAGCAGTAAAGTATATATTTGTATTATATGAAGCTAGCAATGTTTGTAATAGTGTTATTGAACTGTAAGCAAACACACAGGAATTTATACTTTGGTCAGTGATGAATAACTACAATCATTCAGAAGAATCACTTGTAATAAAATGTTTGAATCCTCAAATGGACTGCACTTATATTCAATCCACAGTATTGAATTCACTCTGTGTATGGGAAAGAATGAAGTAAAGGGATAAAGGGTGAAAATACATGTACAGTATATATAAAGATATATAGAGGAAAGAATGGGTGCACAAGGGAATTGTGTTTTTTTTATTATTATTTTTTTTAAATATGATAATTTTCTAGTGACTTAAAGAAATCTGTTGCTTTTGTGAAAATTAAATAAACACCTTCTAAATTCTGAAAAGAAATTAACTTTCTCTATAGTATCACCTAACATTTTAATGATTGATTGCAATTTATTTATTAACGGCTAGATTTAGAGTTCTGCGGCCAAAGGGGTGCGTTAGCTACGTGTGTATTTTTTCCCCCGCACCTTTTAAATACCGCTGGTATTTAGAGTTCTCGGAAGGGCTGCATTAGGATCCAAAAAGGGAGTGTATAGCATAATTTACCACCACTTCAACTCTAAATACCAGCGGGCGGTAAAAACCAGCGTTAGGACCCCCTAACGCTGGTGTTGGACGGCTAACGCAGAACTCTAAATCTAGGCGTTAACAAGCAAAAAATGTAAAATCAGCGCTAAATCCTAATTAAAATTAAAATGAATGTAACCCAAAGTTTTGCTACTCAACACTTATCAACAAATTAATATGTCAAAATTCAGTGTACAGTGAAAACATGTACTATGTAAAATTCATACAAATATAAACAATATACAATAACAGGTAAGCATTTGCATATTCAGTGTAACTATATAATGTATTTACCTATTTCTATGTAGCTTTGTAATTCAAAATGACCACACAAATAATCAATCCTGCAGTTACTAGATCCAATGTCCCATCAGTTCTTAGTAACAGATATGAACAGTTCACAAGTACAGGTCGCAATTTTTCTACACTGATTTTCCCTGCTCCCAGCGATAAGGCAGACTTCAAGAAACTATAAAAACAAGTAAAGCCCAACTCTGACTTAAAATGTTTAATAGTAAAACAAAGTGCAATAACACTTAAGCACGTGCATGAAATAAGAGTAATCCAGCATCCAAATCAGCAGTCTCCAAATCAGCAGTCTCACAATTGGTGTCTGATGTCATTCTGCACTGGAGCATACTCCAGTAAGTGTATTAGTCCAAAAGATAGGCAAGACTGCCACCTGGGTTGCTGGATACTCGGCTCCCTACGTGTTTCGTTTGGAACACGGTCAAACTTTCTCAAGGGTGTTTCAATACTTAAAATATGTGTTTTGAACAAAACACGTTGGGAACCGAGTATCCAGTTACCAAGGTGGCAGTTTTGCCTATCTTTGGGACTAATACTCTTCCTGGGGGACACTACGGTGCAGCGTGACGTCAGACCACCAACTGTGAGATCGGCGAGGGGAACATCCATGACACACGGCACACAGTGAAAGTCTCTTATGTGTTGTTGCACTTTTTTTTACTATTAAACATTTTAAGTCAGAGTTGCGCTTTACTTGTTTTTTATAGTTTGTTGGTATATTAAACAAATAAAAGTTATTAGCTATATACTCCCACTTGCTAGCTGCCAAAAGAACTGAGATGAAACAATTTAGTGATTTTCCCCCTTCTAAAAAACCCATAGAAAACAACATTAATCCCTAAACTGACAACTTCTGTCCCACTACAGCCTTTTGTTTACAAATATTGGGTGCTAATATTCCAAACATTATTTGCAATGATGACTGTACTATTACAGATATTGTGGAATGTTTGTTTAGTAAATCCCACCACTCTCTCTTTATTGGCTGCCAGTTGTTATTGGAAGGCATGAGATGCACTGCAGGCCCCTGTTTTTTAAATGTTAAGCAATATTGTTATTAAAGTTACAATTAAAAATGTGTAATTCTCTCTATTAGAATTAATGATTCTAGGAGGATATATACCTCAGACATTCTGCTTAACTCCAAACATGCATAAGTGAGATGGGGATTATTGCGGGTGTTTGCACGCGTTCAGTGTAGAGTTCGTATTACAAGTTTTGTGAGTGCAATCGCGATTTACACTAGAATAATAACTCCATCCTCAGATCTCTGGTTAACTGTTTGGCAAAATGTTTATATGTGTTTACATATGTATTTATGTAATTATATGTGTATATATGCATTTACATACATGTGTATATACTGTATATATATATATATATATATATATATATATATATATATATATATATATATATATATATATATTTACACATATATACATAATAAATATGTGCACCCACATAGACATATATTAATTTTCAATAAAGTGTTATACTGTGTAATTACTGCAAATATTATGTGTATTTATAAATAGAAGTTCCTTTATATATCTGTATAGACCTATACCTATATACAATCATGTACATATATATATATATATATATATATATATATATATATATATATATATATATATATATATATATATATACAGTATCTCAAAAAAATTAGTACACCCCCTCACATTTTTATAAATATTTTATTATAAATTTTCATGTGACAACACTGAAGAAATGACACTTTGCTACAATGTAAAGTAGTGAGTGTGCAGCCTGTGTAAATTTGCTGTCCCCTCAAAATAATTCAACACACAGCCAATAATGTCTAAACCGTTGGCAACAAAATTGAGTACACCCCCTAAGTGTTAATGTCCAAATTGGACCCAAAGTGTCAATATTTTGTGTGACGTGTGACTACCATTATTTTCCAGCACTGCCTTAACCCTCTTGGGAATGGAGTTCACTAGAGCTTCACAGGTTGCCACTTGAGTCCTCTTCTACTCCTCCATGACGACATCACAGAGCTGGGGGATATTAGAGACCTTTCGCTCCCCCACCTTCCGTTTGAGGGTGCCCCACAGATGCTCAATAGGGTTTAGGTTTGGAGACATGCTTGGTAAGTCCCTCACCTTTACTCTCAGCTTCTTTAGAAAGGCAGTGGTCATCTTGAAGGTGTGTTTTGGGTCGTTATCATGTTGGAATACTGCCCTGCGGCCCAGTTTCCGAAGGGAGGGGATCATGCTCTGCTTCAGTATGTCACAGTACATGTTGGCATTCATGGTTTCCTTAATGAACTTTAGCTCTCCAGTGCCAGCAGCACTCATGCAGGCCCAGACCATGACACTCCCACCACCATTCTTGACTGTAGGCAAGAAACACATGTCTTTGTACTACTCACCTGGTAGCCGCCACACACGCTTGACACCATCTGAACCAAATAAGTTTATCTTGGTCTCATTAAGCCACAGGACATGGTTCCAGTAATCCATGTCCTTAGTCTGCTTGTCTTCAGCAAACTGTTTGTGGGCTTTCTTGTGCATCATCTTTCAAAGAGGCTTCCTTCTGGGACAACATTCATGCAGACCAATTTGATGCAGTGTGTGGTGTATGGTCTGAGCACTGACAGACTGACCCCCCACCCCTTCAACCTCTGTATCAAAGCTGGCAGCACTCATACATATATTTCCCAAACACAACCTCTGGATATGACACTGAGCACATGCACTTAACTTCTTTGGTCGACCATGGTGAGGCCTGTTCTGAGTGTAACTTGTCCTGTGAAACCGCTGTATGGTCTTGCCCACTGTGCTGCAGATCAGTTTCAGGGTCTTGGCAATCTTCTTATAGCCTAAGCAATCTTTATGTAGAACAACAATTTTTTTTTCAGATCCTCAGAGAGTTCTTTGCCATGAGGTGCCATGTTGAACTTCCAGTGACCAGTATGAGAGAGTGTGAGAGCGATAACACCACATTTAACACACCTGCTTCCCATTCACACCTGAGACCTTTTAACACTAACTAGTCACATGACACAGGGGAGGGTAAATGGCTAATTGGGTCCAATATGGACATGTCCACTTAGGGGTGTACTCACTTTTGTTGCCAAAGATTTAGACATTAATGGCTGTGTGTTGAGTTACTTTGAAGGGACAGCAAATTTACACTGTTATACAGGCTGTACACTTACTACTTTACATTGTAGTAAAGTGTAAATTTCTTCAGTGTTGTCACATGAAAAGATATTATAAAATATTTATAATATTTACTATTTACTTTTGTGGGATACTGTGTGTATATATATATATATATATATATATATATATATATATATATATATATATATATATATATATATATATATATATATATATATATATACACATAGGTATAGATATATATTGTACAAAAATACCATCAGATATATGTAGAAATATATATTTATGTAAAAATAGAACATATTCTGCTACATGAGGAACATTGGAATGTAAAATATTTGTATTTTCATGTTGGTTTAGCGCACTTGACAATATGCAATCAGGTTTGCACGCAAGTAGGGTGTTAGTTTTATTTACAACTTTTTCTCCTCTGTTGACTTCTATGTGGGAATATACAAATGCGATCAAAATATTATTATTATTATTGTTTATTTGTAGAGCACCAACAGATTCCGCAGCAATATTCTTAGTTCGACTTTTTGCGCACATTGGGTTAGCATGTGAGCGAAAGCTTTTTACAAGCAATACACAACACACTATCACACTTTACTTCTAGCAGAGTTAAAGTGCAAGTGGGGGCATTAAATATGGCTCTACTTGTAATCTGGCCCTTTATTGGTTGTTGACATTTTAGTGTTCTTTCTAGTTAAAAAGTAAAAAACAAAAACCCTCAGTGTTCAGTTTCCATTATTATATCATACTTGAGACATGTGCAATATAGTTTTCTCCTAACACATCTCCTCAATAATATTATTAACCCTGTATAGATTATACTACTATATATCCACTTTTATATTATAGCTTTCTATAATAAATTGTTGATGTTTTTTTTCTAGATTAATATAACATGGAAAACAAACACAACTTATTTTTATTGTTGGTGAAGTTACATCATTTCAAAACCAGCTTGTATTCAAAATGCTGTCAAAGTTTCAGTTACTGTTTACCAACTCATCATAACTTTAATTTATATGGAGTTTATATTTGCAGTTGTCAGTTTTCCTATGCAAATATGTCCAAAACTCTACACTATAAACTGCGTATTTTCACTGTATTCATTTTAAATTCAGAAAGGTCATTCTTAATATGTCATTTGCAGCTCTGGGAAAGATTAAACCTCTGGACAAGCAATTTTGTGGATAATACAATCTTACAGCTTATTCAGCAGCGTGTAAACACCACATTTTCCATTTTTTTACCCATTTGCATGCTACATAGATTTATAAATTTGAAGCTATATTACAAACCAGGTTCCTCAAGAAATTTATTTTATACCTATTCCACTTCCAAAATGGAAAAAAACAAATTCACAGTGTATCTGCTCAAGCATTTTTTATCCAGTATAGCTCAGTCTTTAGATTATTATTTTACAAATGTTTTTGTATCAGTCTTGAAATAATTACAGTAATAATGATCTTCTAACAAAAGGCCATCAAGAAGTATACAACTGGATCAATATGAGTGCTTAGCAATATCACAATGAAAATATTTTATTGAGTAGCATTAATTTAAAAATAAAAGTTTAAAAGAACAAAAGCATAGAACAATAGAAAACAGGTAATCTTACATTATGATCAGTCTGAAATGGGCTTCTCTCCAATACTACTTAAGCCCTATAACTAAACTTTTTTATGCAGAGCTGAGAATTCTATTTTAGATATGATTTTATGGATTAATTCAATACATTTTACTGTTATACAGAAATAAAGCAATTTAAATAACGGTTTCTCATCTATATGAGTACCCTACATGTATCCTTATTATTTGCTTACATGGCCACAACACACTAAGGCAATATGACTCTAAATCAACAGAGTTATTAAACATATTACCATACATTGAACAAATACCAGGTAAAAAATATACGGCTAGATTTAGAGTTTGGCGGCCAAAGGGGTGCGTTAACTACGCGTGCTTTTTTTCTCCCGCACCTTTTAAATACCGCTGGTATTTAGAGTTCACAGAATGGCTGGATTTTCAGTGCGTTAGGCTCCAAAAAGGGAGCGTAGAGCATAATTTAACGCCACTGCAACTCTAGATACCAGCGGTGCTTACGGATGGGGCCAGCTTCAAAACGTGCTTGTGCACAATATCCCCATAGAAAACAATGGGGCAGTTTGAGCTGAAAAAAACCTAACACCTGCAAAAAAGCAGCGTTCAGCTCTTAACGCAGCCCCATTGTTTTCTATGGGGAAACACTTCCTACGTCTGCACCTAACACTCTAACATGTACCCCGAGTCTAAACACCCCTAACCTTACACTTATTAACCCCTAATCTGCCGCCCCCGCTATCGCTGACACCTGCATATTTTTTTGAACCCCTAATCTGCCGCTCCGTATACCGCCGCCACCTACGTTATCCCTATGTACCCCTAATCTGATGCCCTAACATCGCTGACCCCTATATTATATTTATTAACCCCTAATCTGCCCCCCACAACGTCGCCTCCACCTGCCTTCACTTATTAACCCCTAATCTGGCGGCTGAAGAGGTCCAGAAGAGGCTCCAAAGTCTTCATCCTATCCGGGAAGAAGAGGCGATCCGGACCAGCAACCATCTTGATCCAAGCGGCATCTTCTATCTTCATCCGATGACGACCGGCTCCATCTTGAAGACCTCCACCGTGGACCCATCTTCTTCTTCCGACGACTTCCCGACGAATGACGGTTCCTTTAAGGGACATCATCCAAGATGGCGTCCCTCGAATTCCAATGGCTGATAGGATTCTATCAGCCAATCAGAATTAAGGTAGGAAAATTCTGATTCAGCCAATCAGAATCAAGTTCAATCCGATTGGCTGATCCGATCAGCCAATCAGATTGAGCTTGCATTCTATTGGCTGATCGGAACAGCCAATAGAATGCGAGCTCAATCTGATTGGCTGATCGAATCAGCCAATCGGATTGAACTTGATTCTGATTGGCTGATTCCATCAGCCAATCAGAATTTTCCTACCTTAATTCCGATTGGCTGATAGAATCCTATCAGCCAATCGGAATTCGAGGGACGTCATTCGTCGGGAAGTCGTCGGAAGAAGAAGATGGTCCGCGGTGGAGGTCTTCAAGATGGAGCCGGTCGTCATCGCATGAAGATAGAAGATGCTGCTTGGATCAAGATGGTTGTCGGTCCGATCGCCTCTTCTTCCCGGATAGGATGAAGACTTTGGAGCCTCTTCTGGACCTCTTCAGCCGCCGGATGATGGATGTCTAGCCCCCGCTTGGGCTTGGATGAAGATTTCGGAGCCTGGAACGATCGGTGATACCTGACATGGTGAAGACAAGGTAGGAAGATCTTCAGGGGCTTAGTGTTAGGTTTATTTAAGGGGGGTTTGGGTTAGATTAGGGGTATGTGGGTGGTGGGTTGTAATGTTGGGGGGGGGTATTGTATGTTTTTTTAACAGGCAAAAGAGCTGAATTCTTTGGGGCATGCCCCACAAAGGGCCCCTTTTAAGGGCTGGTAAGGTAAAAGAGCTTTGAACTTTTGTAATTTAGAATAGGGTAGGGCATTTTTTTTATTTTGGGGGTCTTTGTTATTTTATTAGGGGGCTTAGAGTAGGTGTAATTAGTTAAAATTGTTGTAATTTTTTCTAATGTTTGTAAATATTTTTTATTTTTTGTAACTTAGTTCTTTTTTATTTTTTGTACTTTAGTTAGTTTATTTAATTGTATTTATTTGTAGGAATTGTATTTAATTTATTTATTGATAGTGTAGTGTTAGGTTTAATTGTAGATAATTGTAGGTAGTTTAAGTAATGTATTTATTGATAGTGTAGTGTTAGGTCTAATTGTAACTTAGGTTAGGATTTATTTTACAGGTAATTTTGTAATTATTTTAACTAGGTAACTATTAAATAGTTCTTAACTATTTAATAGCTATTGTACCTGGTTAAAATAAATACAAAGTTGCCTGTAAAATAAATATTAATCCTAAAAATAGCTACAATATGATTATAATTTATATTGTAGCTATATTAGGGTTTATTTTACAGGTAAGTATTTAGCTTTAAATAGGAATAATGTATTTAATAAGAGTTAATTTATTTCGTTAGATAAAAATTATATTTAACTTAGGGGGGGTGTTAGTGTTAGGGTTAGACTTAGCTTTAGGGGTTAATCCATTTATTACAGTAGCGGCGAGATTCGGTCTGCAGATTAGGGGTTAATAATTGAAGTTAGGTGTCGGCGATGTTAGGGAGGGCAGATTAGGGGTTAATACTATTTATTATAGGGTTATTGAGGCGGGAGTGAGGCGGATTAGGGGTTAATAACTTTATTATAGCAGCGGTGCGGTCCGCTCGGCAGATTAGGGATTAATAAGTGTAGGCAGGTGGAGGCGACGGTGAGGGGGGCAGATTAGGGGTTAATAAATATAATATAGGGGTCGGCGGTGTTAGGGGCAGCGGATTAGGGGTTCATAGGGATAACGTAGGTGGCAGCGGCGTGCAGTCGGCAGATTAGGGGTTAAAAATTTTAAATATAGTGGCGGCGATGTGGGGGGACCTCGGTTTAGGGGTACATAGGTAGTTTATGGGTGTTAGTGTACTTTAGAGCACAGTAGTTAAGAGCTTTATAAACCGGCGTTAGCCCAGAGAGCTCTTAACTACTGACTTTTTTCTGCGGCTGGAGTTTTGTCATTAGATTTCTAACGCTCACTTCAGCCAAGACTCTGAATACCAGCGTTATAAAGATCCCATTGAAAAGATAGGATACACAATTGACGTAAGGGGTTCTGCGGTATGGAAAAGTCGCGGCTGGAAAGTGAGCGTTAGACCCTTTAATGACTGGCTCCAAATACCAGAGGGTGGAATACACCAGTGCTAGGAGCCTCTAACGCTGGTTTTCACGGCTAATACCCAACTCTAAATCTAGGCCATAGATTTTTTACATTAAGACACAGTTGCTAGTAAATTTTTGTCTGAACTGAAATGTTGAACCCTTTCATTTGTACAGCTTCCGTCAGGTATTCCATTAATTTCTGACAAATTTAATTAACAAACATTATTTTGTTAAAGCAATTAGTTAAATTAAATGTCTACAATTTTCAGAAAAAAAACTACCTACACTATTTAACCCTTACATTGTTTAATCCCTAAATCTCCACAACCCTATAACAATAAACTCTTACACTATTAACCCCTAAAGTGCCGCAACCCTTATTGCAAAAATTTGCTGCACAACCCCCTAAGGCCTAAACCTACACTACTTAATCACTAAACCACCACAACCCCCATTGCAGAAACACACTACACTATTAAACCCCTAAACCATAACAACCCACATCACAATAACACGCTACACTACTTAACCTCTAAGTCAATACAACTCCATTTGCAAAATCTCCCAATACTAGTAACCCCTAAGTCACAACCCCATCACAATAACTCCTAAACTACTTAACCCCTAAACCGCCACAACCCCATCTCAATAACCCTTAAACTGTTACAACCACATTGCAAAAAAACTTATTGTTAACTCCTAAACCACCACAACCCTCATTGCAATAACCCTCTTCGCTGCTTAACCCCTAAGTCACCATAACCCCATTGCAATAAAACCCCTACACTATTAAGATCCCTTAAGATTAAATAAAAACACTAACTGTAAAAAAAAGTTAAAAAATCAAAAAGTCCTATACTTAAACAAAAGTACCCTAAAAAAAAAAACTATCATACCCAATACTAAAACTAAATCCCCAGCAAACCAGCAAAAAACAAACAAACAAAAAGAAAGCTAATATTACAGCCCCGTTTTGCTCACATCTTTGAATCCGGCTCCTCAAGGGTGGCAACAGGACTTCAGGAGTGTTGGGCCCTCAGGAATCCTCTGTGGGGGTCCTTCTCTTCTTCTTTTGATGCATCATCATGCTGTTCCCACTGCACACTGTGATTGAATGGCAGTTTCCCCTTGTATAGCGGTGTCCCTGGAGGTTCAATTGGCTAATTTCAAATTCAATTTCAAATCAGTTAATAGAAGGAGCTTATTTTTTTTTTTTTTTTAAATCAGCCAATATAAAAGGGCATATGTTAGCTGATTCCTAAGCCCATTTGCCACCTAAAATTTAAATCTAATCCCATTCACCACCCTTTTATGTTCATTAGAAAGATAGGTAAGAGAAGGATGCTCCCACCTGAACTTTTACCTTAGCAATGTCTAATTCAGAGAACTTAAACTGTGGCCTGCTGACTTCTCAAGGTTAATACTGATATATATATATATTATATATATATATATATATATATATATATTATATATATATATATATTATATATGTTTCCCTGATTGGCTTTATTGGCTCCCCTTCAATCCATCCTAAATGCATCTGCAAGGCTAATCCACCTCTCTCGACACTCTGTTTCTGCTGCACCTCTCTGTGAATCCCTTCACTGGCTCCCCATTCACAGCAGAATAAAATTCAAAATTCTCACCCTGACCTATAAAGCCCTCACCAATGCTGCCCAACCTTACCTGTCCTCGCTCATCAACAAATATACACCAGCCCGTCCCCCTAAGATCCAACAATGACCCTCCTCTCATGCTAGACTACAGAACTTCTCTCGTGTGGCACCAACCCCTGGAACGCACTTCCTTGAGCTGTCAGACTTTCCTCCAACCTCTCCTCCTTTAAATGTTCCCTAAAGACATTTTTGTTCAGGGAAGCTTAACACCTGACTCATTAACAAATGAACTTCACTTACCCACCAGTTGCCCTCATCTAGCTCCTCACTAACATCATTCTTACCTTTGCAGTCCCCACCTCCTGTTTGCGATCCTCCCACCCCATCTAGATTGTAAGTTCCCACGGGAATAGGGCCCTCAACTCCCCTTGTATGTGTCTGTAAAATTGTGTCTCTTATTGTACTGTTTATCCTTTGTACTTTTATCCTTGTACCCATGGGGCAGCACTGCAGAATCTGTTGGTGCTTTGTAAAAAAATAATAATAATAATAATAACAACTACTCAACTCTATACTAGCATTATAGCCGACTAAACCCCAGATTGGCTCCTCCAAATAAAGCAAATGGTGGGTGTAGTTTGCCTATTAATATACAATTACAGTAATGTGTTTTATTTATTTTTTAGACTTGGCTGATATGCTGTTCTATAGCAACATACCAGAAATGTGATGTAATTACAAGATGTTTTCTGTCCTTTAAAATTATATTAATAGTCTGTCTAGGTTGATAAAAAAAATAGTAGTAGTGAAATGCAGACCATAGTTATTATTTTTTCATCAACCAATCAAACTAAAATAACCTAATTTCTATGCTATCACATTCTAAAATAAAAAATAGCACATTTGTAGACACTTATTAAAACAATCAATCCATGATTAAACAGTTAATATGACTGTATAGGCTAAACATTCCTTTTTACATGTGCCTTGCATATTTTGTCAGCAACATATTTTCATGGTAAAAAGTTATTTTATTTTAGCTGATCTTATTTTCCATAGCAATTGGCCTTTAGTGAATGCAGCCTTATACAAGATTTTCAACATTGTCACTGAACATCTATGTGCAGAACCGTTAGACTTTGTTCTCAATGTATATCTGCTTTGAGTTCGCGGAGAGGTTAGGACATGCATATTATAATGAGATATATAAAATTCTGCATCGCTGTCTGATTTTTCAATTTTACATTCAATTTTAGGACTGTACATCACTGCTCTTGATGTTGCTTCATGAATTTCTGTATACTTGGAATTTGTAATGCCTCATGAATATATTGCTTATTATTGTCTGTATATGTTACTGGTTGAATGCCTACTTGACTTACTTGGGAATATGACAAACTGAAAGTTCTGCTGTAGTGCAAAGTTATCTATACAGTTGCTCCAAGTATTCTTTTAGCTACGCTGTACTTGTTAAAAAAAGATAACATTTTACAATTACTAATATAGATTAGAATATGTCCACACCTTACTTAGTAAAACCTTTGTTGGCTAAATGTATTTTATTCCCTATAATTATTATTATTAGCTGCTTAATTAGAACATAAAATCCAAGTGATAATTGGAAGAGGCAAAATACAACTCACAATCATGATACTACTTTTTTTACCACATGAATCAATATATTTATAGACAAGCAGAATCTGCCTAACACATCTATGTTTTCCTAATTAGATACATTCTTGTCAGTCATGGATTCTGTATATGTTTTTATTTCTGCAGATTTGCAAATTTTATGGTTAAGTAAAAGAGACAGTTATTTGTTCATGAATATTTTCCAAATACGATATTATATATAATATACAAAATATTAGTTTTAACACCCACCCGTTTTGTTTTTTATTTCTAAATTCTGTATTTAGGTATGTAAATGTCATTTTTGCATAGATTATACCTGTGATGTACAGAAAGTCATGTGACCCTGACCCATCATCAAGAAAAGAGATATAATGTGAAGTATTGTGTTGATCCATTTTTTTGTTAGAAAGGCGCTAATGTTGTTTATTTGATATATTTATTTTTTTAAAGTTTGAGTTTAGTTGGTTAAAGAGACACTTTTTTTCAACCATGGGATATTTATAGGGTTTGGCTTCAAAGTGGATTCTGTTCTTTTTTTTATTAATTAATTGGATTTATTTTTTGTCAACAAAGAAGAACAACACATTACTCATTTACTATGCTATATGCCTGATGTATAATGGGTTGGGAAATTCAATTTGTACATCAGTCACATGCTCTCAGGAAGGTATTATTGACTTTTTATTTGAAAGAGGAGATTTTTAAATAAGTGATCTACATAGATATAAAGTCACAGACAGACAGATAGATAGATAGATAGATAGATAGATAGATAGATATATGATATATAGATATATATGATAGATAGATAGATAGATAGATAGATAGATAGATAGATAGATAGATAGATAGATAGATAGATAGATAGATAGATAGATGGGAAAATGCCAAAATTAAAGTTGTCTATCAAATTTTAAACAGTATGGAAATACTGAATATTACTTTTAAATTTGTATCTATCTATTATGAATATTTCTATCTAACTATACATATGTAACATATACTCGCAAAAATAACTTGTTTTTTTTTAGCTTGCAGTTTATAATATACATCAAGGGGTGCAACAATGTGAAGCATTATTTAACCATATACCCCCTAGCATGCTATTATTATTATTATTATTATTATTATTATTATTATTTTATGTTCTTATTATTGTATTATTATTATTATTATTTGTCTCCCACTTCTACCCAGCATGTGCTTTGGTCCACATTTTACCTTCTCTATACTATTCAATCTTAAATGGCATGAAGGAAAGCTTGGTTTTTGTCAATAAAACTCACTCTTCATAACTATGTTATTTGTTATGTACAGTACATACATAACAATTTACATGCACAAACCTCCTTGCATTATGATAATTATCTTTGTAAGATGTTAAAATCAAAGATAGTGAGAGTGATTTAATACAGAACATTACCAAGCATCTGAGTCACTCTGTTTTAAGCATGTCTGATTTGTTATGGTCTAGCATTACCAAACAAAAACCATTGTTAAATTTGTTTTTGTATGATATTACTTTGTCTTTACGTTTCATGTCTCTTTTTATGTTTTCCATTGACCAGATGTTCCTACACTTTATTTTCAACCACATTCACTCCCTTTTTCACCACTGCAACTGTCACAGCCTCTGTAACCATAGCAAACCGTACCACCAACATCTGCTGTCATCACCAAAGTACAGTAAGCTTCTTTGCTATTCATTTAATAGAGAGCTAGTAATGTTCTTGACAATATTTTTCCTTCAAAGACAATAGCCAATCAATTCAAAGGGACTTGTATTATCATGGCTGTTCGCTTTTTTTTCTTTTTTTTTTTAAATTAAAATATAGTTCACCTGCTCTTGCTAAAACTTTAACATTTCTTATATGGTATTATGATCATTTAGCATAATCCAAATTTAAGTGCATATATTTAAGTGCATATTTGACAAATGTATATGGAATATGATTATATATATATATATATATATATATATATATATATATATATATATATATATATATCATATCTTTAAATTAAAGAGACATTGTAATCAAAACATTTCTTCATTCTTATAAAAGAACGGCATTTAAACTCACTGATTTTTTTTGTTTTAAATTTTGTAAATGCAAAATTAAAGCTATATAATTCTGAAACTAATACAAAATTATCAGTTATTTGTTCAGATCACTTATATGGATGACAGAATGTTCTCTGTTGTTGTGTTTTTTGTACAATGTCCCTTTAATGATTATAAAAGTCTTATTTTAAAATCAGTGTTCTAAGAAACAGAAATGGGACCACTGATTGCTTCAAACATATGCTCCACTTAAATGCCATGAAGCGGTAATCTTTTGTTCAAGATATGTGTAAAAATCAAAATGAATGTATGGTGTTGTACGAGGGTAAGATTCTGCAGGATATTACTCACATCTATAAAGCATGACAAGCGTTGTTTAAGTCTTCTATTACATACCTGTTACAAAATTATTATTAGTTAGATCAATTTGGATGTGAAGGCTTGACATGATGCACTCAGATTAGACTAGAAAAATGGAAAATATGACATAGGTTGATTTGTTCTATAAAATATGCATGCATCAATTAACTGTACTTGTGAAACCAGCCCAATAAAGTAAAAATAGACTGAATAATTGAAGAGGTTAAGCTATAGTCTGATAGTCTGTTCCAAATGACTTACTGACTTAGTACCATATTAAAATCAAAACAGGTACATTTTGTACAACATTTGTAGAATTCCTTTCAGCAAAAATGTGAAAGTAAAATTATCTAATATAGTTGACTGTTTTTTCACAAGAGATTAATCTACTGGTATATTCTATCTATCTATCTATCTATCTATCTATCTATCTATCTATGTATCTGTCATCTATCTATCTATCTATCTATCTATTTATCATCTCTCTATCTCTATCTTTCATCTATCTATTTTCTATCTATCTATCTATCTATCTATCTATCTAACTATCTGTCTGTCTGTTGTGTATTTTACGAAAAAATGAAAAATTGTAGCATATTTTTTTTAAATAAAATAACTGAACCAGACAGTTTTTGGGGGCTAAAAATGGCAGGTGTGAGGTGTAACTTGAAATTCAGACAGCTTGGGAGTAAAAATGAGGAATCATATAAATAAAAGACCAGGGTATGTTTGTGAGATGCAGTCATGCGCAGTAGAGACTGCACGAGGACAAACATACATGGCCTTGAGCAGCAGAGGAGTGCGCACTGTGGAAGATGCCTGGTGGGGGCATGACCGGCGTGTGCCGTGATGGGGGCGTTGGCCACACATGCTGTAATGGAGGCATGACCGGCATGTGTGTTGAGGGGCGTGGTTGGGTGGGAGCGCATGTGAAGGGGCGATGGCTGATGGGGAGCAACAGTGGTGGTAGTGGCATGGTGAAGTGAGAGAGAAAAAACAGAGGGGAGAACAAAACAGAGGGAGAGAGGAGGGGAGAGAGAGAGACCAAAAGAGAGGGTGGAGGGGCCACAAGAGAGGAGGGAAAAGAGCAAAAGAGAGGGGGAAAGAGAGAAAGTGAGCAAAAGAGAGGGGAGAAAGAAAGAGAGAGCAAAAGAGGGAGAGGGAGCAAAAGAGGAGAAAGAGAGGGAGAGAGAGAGCAAAATAGAGGGGGGAGAGAGAGAGCAAAAGAGGGGGGGAGAGAGAGAGCAAAACAGAGGGGGAGAGAGAGAGCAAAAGAGGGGGGGGGAGAGAGCAAAAGAGGTGAGAGAGAGAGAGCAAAAGAGGGGGGAGAGAAAGAGCAAAATAGAGAGGGAGAGAGAGAGCAAAAGAGAGGGAGAGAGAGAGCAAAAGAGAGGGGGAGAGAGAGCAAAAGAGAGGGAAGAGAGAGAGCAAAGAGGAGGGAGAGAGAGCAAAAGAGGGGGAGAGAGAGAGCAAAATGGAGGGGAGAGAGAGAGCAAGGGGGAGAGAGCAAAGAGGGGGAGAGAGAGAGAGCAAAAGAGGGGATAGAAAGCAAAAGAGGGGAGAGAGCAAAAGAGGGGGAGAGAGAGAGCAATGCAGAGGGGGAGAGAAGAGGAGAGAGAGAGAGAGAGCAAAAGAGGGGGAGAGAGCGCAAAAAGGGGGAGAGAGAGCGCAAAAGAGGGGGGAGAGAGAGAGCTCAAAACAGAGGGTGGAGAGAGAGAGAGTGCAAAAGAGAGAGGGGAGAGAGAGAGAGGAAGGGTTGGAACCGCAGTATTTAAAAAAAAATTGGCCCGTGTACTCAGGCTTTAGGACTAGTATTTATTAATGTACAAACGATTTGTTTGGCACCACCCTGCTGTGAATTTTCTTAAATGTTTCCATGTGCTTGGGTCACAGATTAATAAACATGATTGGTTCTTAGTTTACTTTTTTTTTTTAAAAGCCAACTTTTTTCCTAGCTAAATTTATGATAGTTGTTTAAATATGTTATTTAAATATGTATTAAATATTTGTTAAACAATTATTAACTGCATCATTTATGAATTAACATTATTGAATAAGAGAAAATGGCTTTAAAAGCAGTAAAATGGTAAAATACTTTTAAATATGCTCCTTGTATTTTTCTTTTCAGTGATTGTGCAGATACCCTTTAGAAACCCTTGAAAAGCCTGAGTTTATGAGCTTACCTTTTCCCAGCATGATAAAAAACAATTTTCTTATTCCATTGTAATTGTCATTTGGGCTATATAATTGATTTAAATAACAGTACTGGACAGTAATGTAATAGAAGTGGAAGTCAAAAAATATGAAGTGGAAGTCAATGTGGGTAGACAATATTTACAGGAAGTAAACCTGTCCTCTCAAGTTTGTGTAAAGGGGGCAACATAGTCATTTTGTGAGCAAACACTCATGCAGCCTCTCCCCTGGTCTTGTGCAATTGGTTGTCAATCACCCAGGCAGATAAATCCACTGTCATTCAGTTATGCCCCTCAGAAGTGACAGAGAGTTTAGGAAGCAGTGTTCATATAACTTAAAGTGCAGTTGTAGACTTACTTGAGAAATGCAAGATGTCCAAAGTTGTATCTGCAGTTTTGTAATAAAGCCAATCACAGCTTCATAAATAGAGCCCAAAATATTAAAATTGAAAATTCTAATAGATAGTGTATGATGTTATGAATTATTTAATTATGTTATCAGTAATGCCATAAAAAATTACTTTATTTTTGCAAAATGCCATTCATTTTTTAATGCCTTGATTGAAAAGATTTAATTCTCTGCATTATTTGCACTGTACAGAAAAAAATCCCCTCACCCTCCTCATAAAATTCTCTTTATAAATATGAGTGATCTTGTGTCCAAAATATTACAATTACAGCTAGATATAAAAAATGTAGTTAAAATATCTTAATACAATATTGCTCTCCAGAACAAAATCACATATATGACAATAGATCACATGCACCTGGGACCTTTCACAACTCTTCCACAGATGTGAGTTATGCTTTGGGAAAGAATAAGGTCTTGTAATACTGCCTGGATAGATGTCCAAAAAGATTTCTTAAAAAGCTATATGGGAGAAGTGCAGAGCATCAACAGAGAATCATCTTTGAAATCCACTTTAGCTTAATATTACAACCCTGCTGGAGTGGCCCACTCTTGTACAGCAGGTCCTTATGGGTCTTGTATTTTGGTTGGGTGTTCCATGTGGAAAAGTAACCAAAACATCCTTATTGCTTGATCCACATTGACTGTATTGTTACTCAGACAGGTCCATTCCATACGTCGGTCTTTTTGAATATAGTTGATAAAAAGCAAGAGCTTTTCATAATTTAAATACATGTTAATTATTACAAGGCTTTTTGTTGCAAACAGTAAACTAGCATTTACATGTAGTTTTCCTTATATTAAAACTGCTTTATTTAAATTGTACAGATTTTTGTTTTTCATCAATATTTTTCAAATTATAAAAGTCATGTTTTATATTCTGTACTTTATGGGCTCCATGTACGAAGCAACGAGAGCTGCTTTGAAGCCCTTGCAGGGCAGGTTTGCATATGTGAGCCTGCTTCCCGCTTTGTAAGAAGCAGTGGTCATTAGTCTGCTGCTTCTTACACCCTACGCCACCTCTGAGGTGGTGAGAGAAAATCATTGAGAGCTTGCTTGCTCTCGGTGATTGACAGCCCCTTCAGTCACACAAATGAAGGGGCAGGTATTACACACTGCGATGAGTGTGTAATGATACATACGGGCCAGCGGACAAAAGATGGAGCCCTAAATGTATTAAATTAAATATATAAACGTCAGCATGTGAAGCTTTGAACCCATAACATTTTACTTTGAAAACAAAAAAAGTTCAGTTGTAATTAAAGGATCATCAAATATTATGAGCCCGATTGAGTGGAGCGCAAACATTTGTGCATTTATTGTGGGTGTTTGCGATCATCAGGCTTACTGCTGGTATTACGAGTTGAAAGGAAACAAGATCGTTTGAGCGTAATTGCGATTTACGCTAGAATGACTACCGCGTCCTCAGAGCTCTGGTTAACTGTTTTGTGAAACTAAAAAGTATCACAAAACACATCAAAAATGCATACAAGATAAACTTACACTTAAAATTACACCCTCTAATACAAATTATTTAAAAAAATAGTGTACACATCTCAGGTGTTAGAAAAAAGTCATGCAATGGGCTTTAAAATACATAGAGATACATACATATACATGTCTAAAGATGTGTGTGTGTATATGTATTTGCAGACATATTTACACATATAAATACATAAATACATATGTATATACAGTACTGTGCAAAAGTCTTAGGCCCTTATTAGATTTGTTGTTTTAGCAATGGTACAATGACCATATAATTATTTATCAGTCTCTTTATTAGAATACAATCAGAAAATACAGGATATTTGTGTACAGTATTAAAAAACAGAAAAAAAAATCAGAAAAAATGCTTCTATAGGCTAAAGTGGCAAGTATTTAGTGTGATTTCCCTTAGACTCAAGCAATAAACCTAAATGGAATCCCAATTAATGTCAATGCTAACACCTATATTTGTCATATTATTTCATGTCAAAATAACTGCTGTGAAAAAAAGGTCTTTTACACCAGGTTTGTGCAAGACATGCTTGCGCATTACATACACATGTGGTATGAGTGAAATTCATTGGAAGCTTGCTAATAAGACTATTATTGCTAACAACTTTCAGTCACATAATTCCACTAAAAATGCCAATGATTACAGAATTTGACAGACATAAAATCATACTTTTGCATCAGTCAGGCCACTCTTAAAGGGAAATCAGCAAACATACTGGATAATCAAGATGTGGTATTCAATTTGAAGAATCAGGAGAGGTCAAGGACAAAAAAAAAAAAAAAAGACGGAAGTCCAAGAAAACTTTCAAAATCTTATGAGAAGTTTCTCAGAGTTTTTTATTTGAGAGACCTGAAGAAGTCCAGCAAGGACCTGGGTCAGCATCTTGCAGCTTCACCGCGATGCCAAGTTGACCCTTCTACATTTTGAAAAAGCCAATAAATCACTTTTTCAGAAGGGGAACAGGTTGAAGGGGCTAACATATACTACAGCCCACAAAGATTGGAATGAAGAACAGTGGAAAAGAGTATTATAGAGTGACAAATCCAAGTTTGAAAATGTTGGTTTTAATCATTGACAATATGTGAGAAGAAGAGTTGAAGAGAGATGGAAGAATGAGTGCTTTCAGCCTTCAATAAATATGGTGTAGGATCTGTCCTGGTTTGGGGCTGTATTTCTGCCAGTGGTTTTGGTGATATTGTCCGAATTGATGGGATCATGAATGCTGAAATGTACAGACAGGTTGTAATTCATCATGTCATTCCTTCTGGAAAGTGCCTGATTGGGAATGGTTTTATTTTTCAGCATGATAACAATTCCAAACACACTGATAATGCATTGAAATAATATTTGTACAAAAACAGCTGATAGAACACTTACAGTCATGGATGGTCTCCACAGAGTCCAGACCTGAATATTATACAAGCAGTATGGGATCACCTGGACAGAGAAACAAATAAAAGCCAATCTAAATCTAAAGAAGAACTCTGGGAAGCGCTGAAAGAAGCCTGGCATATTATACCAGAAAATTACTTTAGAAAACTTTAGGACAGTCTCCGCAAAAGAGTTCAAGATGTGCTTATTGCCAAGAGGAGTCACACTAAATACTGACTTTTGACTGAAGAAGCCATTTTGTTCTAAAAAATTATTTTTTTATATATATTTTGTGTATATATGTCCTGTATTTTCTGTTTTGTATTTTAATTAAAAGACAGAAAAATAAATATTGATGGTCATTTAAGACTTTTGCACAGTACTGTATAAGTGCACTGGAGCCCTTTGCCGTTTAGTTGATGAAAACATTAAGAATAAACATATTTATGCATATTCATTTTTAATAAATGTTTTAACTGTGTATTTAATAGAAATATTTCACATTCCAATGTTCTGTACATAGCAGAATATGTTGTATGTATTTTTAGATATTCTATAAATAGCTGTCTATATCTATACTTATATATAATCATATATACTGTATATTTTACCAATATACCATCAGATATATGTAAACATATAGAACATATTCTTCTATGTGAAGAACATTGGAATGTGAAATATTCATATTTTTATGTAGGGTTAGCGCACATGAGAATATGCGATCGAGTTTGTGCATGAGTAGGGTGTTTTTAAAAACCATTGACTTCTATAGGGGAATATGTGAATGTGCACACAATATTCTATGTTTGACTGCTTGTCGGGTTAGTGTGCAAACTAAAACAGTTTACTTTCAAGTCATAATACAAGCGCAAGACAGCCAGTGCAAAAAGTTTACTTCTAGCACTGTTAACGCTTGAGCGGGAGTGTTAATTAGCGCTCTACTTGAAATGTGGCCCTATGTGTGTTAGCAATCTGGAGAGTAATGCAAGAGCACACCACTTTTTGTTGCATTTAATAGAAGTAACAAAGATTTTGATTAGTTCTATTAAAGGGACAGTCTAGTCAGAATTAAACTTTCATGATTCAGGGCATGTAATATTAAACAACGATCTGGCCCATCTTTGGTTCAGCACCTGTGTAGCATTTGCTGATTGGTGGCTAAATGTAGCCACCAATCAGCAAGCCCTATCCAGGGTGCTGAACAAAAAACTGTCCGGCACCTAAGCTTACATTCCTGTTTTTTCAAGTAAAGATATCAAGAGAATGAAGAAAAATAGATAATAGGAGGAAATTAGAAAGTTGCTTGAAATTGAATGCTATGGCCTCTAGTTATCAACGTGTCTACTTACCTGCCATCGCCGGCCCCAATACGCCCGCCTAAGCTCACCTACCATCACCGCCGCAAACCTGAATAATCTCTCCAAAGTTATCAATAAAGCTGTCAAGAAGCCGTGCACCAAGTACGGGGCAATGAGCAGCGGACTGTGATAGTTATCACTCATCCGATCTCGCTGCTCTTCGGCTTTTTGACAGCTTTATTGACAAGCTGTCACTAAGCACCCACACTAAACTACACTGTTCTACCTCCTATACCGGCGCCCCCGGAGCCCCCCGCAACTAAATAAAGTTATTAACCCCTAAACCGCCGCTCCCGGAGCCCACCGCCACCTACATTATACCTAGTAACCCCTATCCTGCCCCCCTATACCGCCGCTACCTATAATAAATTTATTAACACCTATCCTGCCGATCCCGGACCCCGCCGCAGCTAAATAAATTGTTTAACCCCTAAACCGCCACTCCTGGACCCCGCCACCACCTATATTAAACTTATTAACCCCTAATCTGCCCCCCTACACCGTCGCCACCTATAATAAATTTATTAACCCCTATCCTGCCCCCCCCACACCACCGCCACCTATAATACATTTTAACCCCTATCCTGACCCCCTACACCGCCGCCACTATAATAAAATTATTAACCCCTAAACCTCAGTCTAACCCTAACCCTACCACCCCCCTAACTTAAATATTAATTAAATACATCTAAATATTATAACTCTTATTAACTAAATTAATCCTATTTAAAACTAAATACTTACCTTTAAAATAAACCCTAATATAGCTACAATATAAATAATAATTATATTGTAGCTATTTTAGGATTTATTTTTATTTTACAGGCAACTTTCAATTTATTTAACTAGGTACAATAGCTATTAAATAGTTTAACTATTTATAACTACCTAGTTAAAATAAAGAGAGATTTACATGTAAAATAAAAACTAACCTAAGTTACAATTACACCTAACACTACACTATATAGTGTATAGTTATTATTCCTATTTAAAACTAAATACTTACCTGTAAAGTAAACCCTAAGATATCTGCAATGTAATTAATAATTACATTGTAGCTATTTTAGGATTTATATTTATTTTACAGGTAACTTTGTATTTTTTTTTAGCTAGTTAGAATAGTTATTAATTAGTTATTAACTATTTAATAACTACCTAGCTAAAATAAATACAAAATTACCTGTAAAATAAATCCTAACCTAAGTTACAATTAAACTTAACACTACACTATCATTAAATTAATTAAATAAATTAGCTACAAATAACTACAATTAAATACAATTAAATAAACTAACTAAAGTATATAAAAAAAAATAAGTTACAAAAAATAAAAAAAAAAGTTACAAACATTTCAAAAACATTACAACAATTTTAAGCTACTTACACCTAATCTAACCCCCCAAATAAAAATATGCCCTACCCTATTTTACATTAAAAAGTTAACATTACCTTACAAGCCCTTAAAAGGGCCTTTTGCGGGGCATGCCCCAAAGAAAACAGCTCTTTTGCTGTAAAATAAAAATACAACCCCCCCAACATTAAAACCCACCACCCACACACCCCTACTCTAACCCAAACCCCCCTTAAATATACCTAACACTACCCCCTGAAGATCATCCTACCTTTAGCCGTCTTCAGCCAGCCGACCACCGATGGAACAGAAGAGGACATCCGCAGCTGCCGAAGTCTTCATCCAAGGGACGCTGAAGAAGTCTTCCATCCGATTTTTTTAATTTTTTGTACTTTAGTTAGTTTATTTAATTGTATTTAATTGTAGTTATTTGTAGCTAATTTATTTAATTAATTTAATGATAGTGTAGTGTTAGGTTTAATTGTAACTTAGGTTAGGATTTATTTTACAGGTAATTTCTTTTAGCTAGGTAGTTATTAAATAGTTAATAACTATTTAATAACTATTCTAACTAGCTAAAAAAAATACAAAGTTACCTGTAAAATAAATATAAATCCTAAAATAGCTACAATGTAATTATTAATTACATTGCAGATATCTTAGGGTTTACTTTACAGGTAAGTATTTAGTTTTAAATAGGAATAATAACTATACACTATATATAGTGTAGTGTTAGGTGTAATTGTAACTTAGGTTAGTTTTTATTTTACATGTAAATCTCTCTTTATTTTAACTAGGTAGTTATTAAATAGTTAATAACTATTTAATAGCTATTGTACCTAGTTAAAATAAATTGAAAGTTGCCTGTAAAATAAAAATAAATCCTAAGATAGCTACAATATAATTATTATTTATATTGTAGCTATATTAGGGTTTATTTTAAAGGTAAGTATTTAGTTTTAAATAGGATTAATTTAGTTAATACACCTGCAAAAAAGCCGCGTTCAGTTCCTAACGCAGCCCCATTGTTTTCTATGGGGAAACACTTCCTACGTCTGCACCTAACCCTAATCTGCTGCCCCTAACACCGCCGACCCCTATATTATATTTATTAACCCCTAATCTGCCCCCACAACGTCGCCTCCACCTGCCTACACTTATTAACCCCTAATCTGCCGAGCGGATCTCACCGCTACTATAATAAAGTTATTAACCCCTAATCCGCCTCACTCCCGCCTCAATAACCCTATAATAAATAGTATTAACCCCTAATCTGCTCTCCCTAACATCGCCGACACCTAACTTCAAGTATTTACCCCTAATCTGCCGACCGAATCTCGCCGCTACTGTAATAAATAGATTAACCCCTAAAGCTAAATCTATCCCTAACCCTAACACCCACCTAAGTTAAATATAATTCAAATCTAACAAAATACATTAACTATTATTAAATAAATTATTCCTATTTAAAGCTAAATACTTACCTGTAAAATAAACCCTAATATAGCTACAATATAAATTATAATTATATTATAGCTATTTTAGGATTTATATTTATTTTACAGGTAACTTTGTATTTATTTTAACCAGGTGCAATAGCTATTAAATAGTTAAGAACTATTTAATAGCTAAAATAGTTAAAATAATTACAAAATTACCTGTAAAATAAATCCTAACCTAAGTTACAATTAAACCTAACACTACACTATCAATAAATAAATTAAAGAAAATACCTACAATTACCTACAATTAAACCTAACACTACACTATCAATACATTAATTAAATACAATACCTACAAATAACTACAATTAAATAATCTAACTAAAGTACAAAAAATAAAAAAGAACTAAGTTACAAAAAATAAAAATTATTTACAAACATTAGAAAAATATTACAACAATTTTAAACTAATTACACCTACTCTAAGCCCCCTAATAAAATAACAAAGACCCCCAAAATAAAAAAATGCCCTACCCTATTCTAAATTAAAAAAGTTCAAAGCTCTTTTACCTTACCAGCCCTTAAAAGGACCTTTTGTGGGGCATGACCCAAAGAATTAAGCTCTTTTGCCTGTAAAAAAAAACCATACAATACCCCCCCAACATTACAACCCACCACCCACATACCCCTAATCTAACCCAAACCCCCCTTAAATAAACCTAACACTAATCCCCTGAAGATCTTCCTACCTTATCTTCACCTCGCCGGGCAATCACACCGATCTGTCCTGGCTCCGAAATCTTCATCCAAGCCCAAGGGGGGCTGGCGATCCATAATCCGGCGGCTGAAGAGGTCCAGAAGAGGCTCCAAAGTCTTCATCCTATCCGGGAAGAAGAGGCGATCCAGACCGGCAACCATCTTGATCCAAGCGGCATCTTCTATCTTCATCCGATGAGGAACGGCTCCATCGTGAAGACCTCCACTGCGGACCCATCTTCTTCTTCTGACGACTTCCCGACGAATGACGGTTCCTTTAAGGGACGTCATCCAAGATGGCATCCCTCAAATTCCGATTGGCTGATAGGATTCTATCAGCCAATCGGAATTAAACTAGGAAAATTCTGATTGGCTGATGGAATCAGCCAAACAGAATCAAGTTCAATCCGATTGGCTGATCCGATCAGCCAATCAGATTGAGCTCGCATTCTATTGGCTGTTCCGATCAGCCAATAGAATGCGAGCTCAATCTGATTGGCTGATCGGATCAGCCAATCGGATTGAACTTGATTCTGATTGGGTGATTCCATCAGCAAATCAGAATTTTTCTACCTTAATTCCGATTGGCTGATAGAATCCTATCAGCCAATCGGAATTCGAGGGACGCCATCTTGGATGACGTCCCTTAAAGGAACCGTCATTCTTCAGTTGGACGTCGTCGGAAGAAGATTGATCCATGCTGGAGGTCTTCACGATGGAGCCGTTCCTCATCGGATGAAGATAGAAGATGCCGCTTGGGTCAAGATGGTTGCCGGTCTGGATCGCCTCTTCTTCCCGGATATGAAGACCTCTTCAGCCGCCGGATTATGGATCACCAGCCCCCCCTTGGGCTTGGATGAAGATTTCGGAGCCAGGACGGATCGGTGTGATTACCCGGTGAGGTGAAGATAAGGTAGGAAGATCTTCAGGGGGGTAGTGTTAGGTTTATTTAAGGGGGGTTTGGGTTAGATTAGGGGTATGTGGGTGGTGGGTTGTAATGTTGGGGGGGGTATTGTATGTTTTTTTACAGGCAAAAGAGCTGAATTCTTTGGGGCATGCCCCACAAAAGGTCCTTTTAAGGGCTGGTAAGGTAAAAGAGCTTGGAACTTTTTAAATTTAGAATAGGGTAGGGCATTTTTTTATTTTGGGGGTCTTTGTTATTTTATTAGGGGGCTTAGAGTAGGTGTAATTAGTTTAAAATTGTTGTAATATTTTTCTAATGTTTGTAAATATTTTTTTATTTTTTGTAACTTAGTTCTTTTTTATTTTTTGTACTTTAGTTAGTTTATTTAATTGTAGTTATTTGTAGGTATTGTATTTAATTAATGTATTGATAGTGTAGTGTTAGGTTTAATTGTAGGTAATTGGAGGTATTTTATTTAATTTATTTATTGATAGTGTAGTGTTAGGTTTAATTGTAACTTAGGTTAGGATTTATTTTACAGGTAATTTTGTAATTATTTTATCTATTTTAGCTATTAAATAGTTCTTAACTATTTAATAGCTATTGTACCTGGTTAAAATAAATACAAAGTTACCTGTAAAATAAATATAAATCCTAAAATATCTATAATATAATTATAATTTATATTGTAGCTATATTAGGGTTTATTTTACAGGTAAGTATTTAGCTTTAAATAGGAATAATTTATTTAATAAGAGTTAATTTATTTAGTTAGATTTAAATTATATTTAATTTAGGGGGGTGTTAGGGTTAGACTTAGCTTTAGGGGTTAATCCATTTATTACAGTAGCGCTGAGATTGGGTCGGCAGATTAGGGGTTAATACTTGAAGTTAGGTGTCGGCGATGTTAGGGAGGGCAGATTAGGGGTTAATACTATTTATTATAGGGTTATTGAGGCGGGAGTTAGGCGGATTAGGGGTTAATAACTTTATTATAGTAGCGGTGAGATCCGCTCGGCAGATTAGGGGTTAATAAGTGTAGGCAGATGGAGGCGACATTGAGGGGGCAGATTAGGGGTTAATAAATATAATATAGGGGTCGGCGGTGTTAGGGGCAGCAGATTAGGGGTACATAAGGATAACGTAGGTGGCGGCGCTTTGCGGTCGGCAGATTAGGGGTTAATTATTGTAGGTAGCTGGCAGCGACGTTGTGGGGGGCAGGTTAAGGGTTAATAAATATAATATAGGGGTCGGCGGTGTTAGGGGCAGCAGATTAGGGGTACATAAGTATAACGTAGGTGGCGGTCGGCAGATTAGGGGTTAAAAAAATTTAATCGAGTGGCGGCGATGTGGGGGGACCTCGGTTTAGGGGTACATAGGTAGTTTATGGGTGTTAGTGTACTTTAGAGCACAGTAGTTAAGAGCTTTATAAACTGGCGTTAGCCCAGAAAGCTCTTAACTACTGACTTTTTACTGACTGCGGCTGGAGTTTTGTCGTTAGATTTCTAACGCTCACTTCAGCCACGACTCTAAATACCGGAGTTAGAAAGATCCCATTGAAAAGATAGGATACGCAATTGACGTAAGGGGATCTGCGGTATGGAAAAGTCACGGCTGGAAAGTGAGCGTTAGACCCTTTCCTGACTGACTCCAAATATCGGCGGTAGCCCAAAACCAGCGTTAGGAGCCTCTAACGCTGGTTTTGACGGCTACCACCCAACTCTAAATCTAGGCCTAAGACCTTAATTGAAAACACGTATATCCAACTTTGTATATCTTTTTTGCTTAGGAGCAGCGAGTGAGCACTTGGTATGGCATGCTAAACTAAACTACAAGGTACTAAAAAAACTGAAGTGCTCAATACCATATCCAGTGTACATTCACTGCTTCTACACACTTCAGTTAAGTATGCACAATACAGAGTGGGAGGTGGAGCTGTACATATTTATAGAGACTGCATTGCTTTATAATATTCCTGAGGGCTTTATTGTATTTGTAACTTTTAAAATGTATTAAAAAAACTGCATCTGTAAAGCTTCTGCACTTTATTGTGCAAGCTAAACTAAAGTACAATGCACTGCTTTTAAAAAGGCAGAAACAGATCTGTAAATGTCCACTGCTTTTGTCACAGCATGCACAGAAAACATATGCTCCAAAATGTCCAGTATGAAGAGTCGTAGTTTCCCCCCGCCTGCACTTGTAATGCATAAAAAAGGGCTTAAAGGGATATTCCAGCCAAAATAGAAAAAACACATGAATGCATTTCGGTATTGAACAGAATTGATTCTAATACAACTAAAGAAGTTGCAAAAAAAGTGTACACATAAGTAGCACTCTCATCCCTAAAGTCTTAAATTATAAGCGTATGTGTGCTTATTGCGTAAGAAAGAACTTATTAAAACATCAACTTTATTGGTAATAAATTAAAAATTGGGCTCATTTAAAAACCCTAGAAAACTAGTGGTTGTTATGTATAATTCCACCTTGGTTGTTCCTGATCAGTTACTTTTGTTTAATACTTAGATTGTCAAACAAAAGTTAAACAAAAGTAACTGAATATTACACTAATTTCCCACCAATACGTAACAAGGGCTATATACAGGTCCTATTGTAAGCACACACTATTTAATTACAATATACAGGTAACAGTACTCTGAGTTAACAAGAACTATATCTATCTGACACTCTTATTTTCAAATTCCACTAGATCAGGCACAACCAAGGTGCCAATACATGTATATTGAAAATATGTTTCTATTAAAAAAAATGCAATACATCTATGTGCATTTATATTTTGACTGGAATGTCCCTTTAAGAGTGATGCAAGCACTTTAGGAAAACTAACATGGTAGTAGTACTTCTGCTACTGAAGTTGTACTCAACATACTCAACAATTTTATATATATATATATATATATATATATATATATATATATATAATATCTGCATGCAAAATAATATATATATGTGTGTGTGTGTATATATATATATATATATATATATATACGTATATATATATATATATATATATATATATATATATATATATATATATATACGTATAATATATAGTGACAGAGAAAAGGGAACAGAGAGTGACTAGGTTTATATTTCTCCTACCTTGTTGAAATGTGAATTTGATTTCTAAACCCCAGGGAAATGTATTGTGTAAAATATGGCTAGGAATGAAGCTGTTGTATTTTTGGGTCCCTGGGGTGGAAAATTTGGAGAGCGAGCAGGCCAGTGTTCCTCTCCTCAGTTTACACATAGCTGAAAATGAGAATCAGGAAGGGATTTTTCCTCACCTGTGTGCTATCAAATGAGTGTAATTCATTCTCCAGCTGCTAGGTGGAGAGATAGCCTCCAGATTGTTTTTCTGACTTTTGCCCCGATGATTGGAAGTGCTATGAGGTGGCAAAATATTACAAAGGATCTGCCGCTTTTTTGAGCGAGTATGTTAACATATTCCAAGCTCCCGACATAGCGGCATTGCCAAGAGGCATTTACTATACATGCCATTGATTGGCAATGCTGGCTATAGATAACACACAGCATTGCTGTCCATATTGGAGATGTATAGTAAAGGATCTTTTGCAATAGAACTGCCCATGCCTAACCACTAATCCTATTACCCATACATCAAAGTACACCTCAATCGCAAACTAACCCTACACTAATAAAGATCTATACCACCACATACCCACTGCAAGTACCTATCCTGTTAACCCCTAAACCACCACATACCTACCCCAAGTACTATTCTATTAACCTACCCCAAGTACTATTCTATTAACCCTTTTACCACAACAAGCCCACCGCAAGTACCCTACTCTATCAACCCTAAACCACCACAAACGCAAAATAAAACTGACCCTACTCTACCTAACCCCCCCCCCTCTCAGTTGAGCTGAGAAAAGCTGCTAGAACTGAGGTTGGTAAAAACAGCATGTTTTTGTTTAACAGACATTAAAGGGACAGTATACTGTAAAATGATTTACTATGAATGTTTTTCCAATTAGTTTTTTTACCAGCTGCAGAGTATAAAGTGTATGAAATTTGTGTTTTTAAGGCTTATTTGTGTATATGAATGAGCTGATTTTGTGTTTTGAAGCCCAACCTAATAAAATGGATGGAGCTTGTAGGTATAATCAGATCCCATTACTTTATCACATTGTGTACATATACATGCTTCCTTATCTTATATCTGTCCATAAACCAACCACTAATACTTGGAGAGAACAATGAAAATATAACATTTTAGTACCTTATCTCTTCTTTAACCCAGCTTAGCCTTGAAGCCAAAAACTTTCAGGATGGGTGGGGATACCACATGCTGAATAAACTATTTCAAATGCCAATATAAGGGTAATGGAAATACTTGTAAACAATTTAATACACTCCAGCAGGTAAAGTGGATCATTGGGAACAAATTAAAGGGAGCACATTTTTGAGTAAACTGTCCCTTTAAACACAAATAAATGCTAGATAGAATGATACATTTATAGGAAAGACTAGTCTGAGAACAACATATAGATACATTTGTTAAAGATTCATTAGTTCTTTAAATATTGACAAAATAAGTGTAAAGTTTTATTGTTTATAAAACAATGGGAGCTGTCATGTTGTAACAGGTTACTTTCTCTGCTTTATTTTAGCAAAATATACATAGTCCCTAAAAACTATTGAGTATAGCTTATCGTATATCCTTTGCTGAGGCCAATAAGGGACATAATGTTGCAGGGTCATAATCTGGAATCTGCAGTATACATTTCTCTGGGGTCAGTAGAAATAAGCAAAAATCTATATTTATATCCTAGGAACAGATGGTAAATCATAAAATAACAGTACTATTTTTTATGTATGTATTTATTTATTTTTAAATGATGCATATTACGAAAAAACTTAGTTATGAATTTAGTGTGCCTTTAAAGTTTGATCTGTGTTCATCCATTGAGTATTAATGACAATGTAGAAAGTGTACACGCCTTCTTTCATTTCCTTTAATTTTCAGTAAAGTGCAACAGAATGATTTTAGCAACTTAAATCTGCATATCTTAAGTTTTGAATTACTGGTTTGCATCCAAACTAGATATAATAAACACTTGCTTTTAACAATGACATAATTGAGCTTTAACATGCAATTAGCTTTTGGCTAATGTGGTACATATTTATTTTGGTTAAGCAACTATTTATATAAAACCACAAGCAATATACATAAGTTTCAAAATGAGCATTCAACAGAAAAAATAAATTGTAAAGAACAGCGTGACTTAAGGTAATCTATAGTGACAAACTGAAATGTCTTGCTAAAGGCATCTAAGTTTAGTGTAAAATGGAGTAGTTTCTTGGTGGGAAATGTAAGCTTCAAATAAATCATGCCATGTTGTGTAATTATTGAGGAACAATTGAATGACTTTTATGGGGTATTTGATATGAGTTGCTTCTGCTGAATACTTTTAAGCATACTAAATGAAAATCTACTTACTGTTTCATAATAACACAGTTCTTTTTTTTCTTGGAACATGTTAAAGAAATATAAAGAACCTCTGCTAAACAAATAAAAGAAGAAAGAATTAAGGATTAGAAATGAAACTATTAGTGTCCTATAAAGCTTTGCCTTACATATAAAATACTGAGATACCTATAGGTTTATATTTTTGACAACAACAACAATACTATTGTACTTCTGAATGTTCCCTAATATACTAACAAGTATAGATTGTACAGAGGTTTCTTGGTCTTCCTCAATGCCTTGTACAATGTCTCGTACTCTCAGCATAGGCATACCAATAGCTAAAAAAACTATTCTGTGAATATGAAAAATGTTTGTGCAGAACATTTACATTTTCAAGAGCTACATTTTAAACCAACAGAATCTAGATTTCAAAGTTGGATTACTTAGAGGGACAGTGTACCAGGATTCTTATCTCACCTAATGTGTTTCCAGTGATCCATTTTGACCTGCTGGGGTATATTAAATTATTTACAAATAGCTTGTTCCCTTTATTTACCTTTATTTTGTCATTTGAAGTAGCTGCCTTTGCATACACATACATTGCAAAATAATGCTAACCCCCTCAAAGATGTGTAATTTCTCTCAATGCTAGTGAGTTTTTGATAATCAGACCTTAAGTATTGGTCTTGCTCTGTATAGACAGATAAGGAGGTTTTTAACAAAAGAATATGCAGAGATAAGCTAATGAGGCCTACTCTCCCTGGTCATTCAGCACATTTAAGTAGTGAGTGAGGAACCCTACCAGGACAAGTTGTCAAGTACTCAAGACACTCATATGCAATTGTCTATTTTAAGAACATATTAATTCCTGTCTGGAATAAAAAAATACAATTGTTCTGAAATTGAGTTATACATATACAGGGATACCCTCTTTTTCAAAAACAATAGCAGATAAACATCAAAATGGGGAGAAATCACAAATATACATAATGCGTTAGCATTTCTTGACATATAAGGGTAACTGCATTGACCATTCCTTATATCTATGCTGCCAGTTGAAAAGTCATAAAAAGCTACATATTACAAATATGCAGACTTTAAACATCTGTCGCATAATCATTTGATGTATAAGTATTTTGGAGGTTCTTGATAATACTCTGTCCACAATTCCAAAATATTTCTGCAGTAAATGAAAAAACGTATATAGTATGATAGCCCACTAAACAGGATTTTTGATTAATCTAATGGTGAGTACATTACTTATCTTCCATTGACTGAAAGGTATTTTGATCAATCAGGTGATACGAAAAGAAAATGAGTTGATTGATGTAAGCATGATGGACAGGACCTGATAATTTTTTCTTAAAGGGATAAATAATGTATTGTGTTCTCACAAATCTGTATACATATTTTGCTTTTAAGGCATAGTCACTGTGAAACTGTATAAGACTGTATGAGACTTTTTAATTTATCTCAAAGGCTCTTCATCATAATACTAAAGAAATCCATTAGCTTAAAAAAAATAGTCTTGTGTTAACTCGAAATCTTGACCTTAAGACATGAGAGAATAGCTAGAGAGACATTTTTTCTTAGCCGAGGCAGGAAGGGAGTAAGCAACACCAATATCATGTTGCTAAAAATATAGAAAGGTTAAAAGCAAAAGAAAATATAAAGGAAAACCAAAGGTCAAAAGTTTATAGTAGGAAGGTTGACAATAGTCTTTCATTTTCAAGAACAGTTTATATTCGTAACTCCAACGTGGCTTAAATATCTTCCTTCTCAGTTACATATGCATAGCAAAATTTAGGGCTGATTTATAAACATGTGGATAGACAAGGTTGCCAGGTATTGTGTGTGATGCAGCATCCACAATAAATGATTGTACATGCAATTGCTTGTGTGGCCCTTGCAAACGAGTTCAAGATATTTTAAGTCTGCCACCTCTGAGGAGCTGGAGTTTTTAGGAAGTAGAAGACAAATGACTGCTGCAGAGTCACATAAGTAAGCCTGGACTGTAAGGGCTACCAAATTGTTCCCACAGCTTTATAAATGGCACTCATAGTCATGCAGTTATTATTTTACCTGTGAGGCATATTTTTGCAGCAGTGCTATGTTTATCTCTTTACGCGTGTTAATCAACAACTCTTTTTCAGAAAACACGGTAATGCATTTTGAATAATGTGAAAAAAAAAAAAAAAAACTAAAATATACATTAGAAAAAGAGAATTGCAATTATTTTTATTTATTTATTTTTGATAGTTTATTGTTGGATAGTGTCAATGTGTCCTTAAAAACAAACTATTTTAGTTAAATCACAAGTTGACTGCGAGTTTGTCAGGTATAACATATGAGAGCAACATTTATTGAAATAATACTTTAGACTTTATTGTATTTGTTAAAATGATTATGTTTTTGTAAAAGTGGAATTAGTCAGTTGTTAAAAGGTACCAAACACTACACGACTTGCATGAATCATAATCATTTTCTTTAAAACTGCAGTGCTCATGTGAACTGTGAAGTAATAGTTTATTTTCAAATAACTGTGGTATATTTTTTTTAAGGGGCAATGACTGTTTATGCCAAGGAACCAATTATCTAATTATTGGTGTATGAAACAGTGAAAGAGTTGCCGAGCGATGAGCTGGCACAGTTTGCAATGAGAGATTACCACCGCTATACAAATATGTAGATGGTTAATGAAGGTATTCAAGTGAATCTGTCAAGAGCTTGGCTGTATCATTATTGGACATAGACAGACTTAACATGGCTACAATTTTATTTAATTAATTTAACCATATGGCTGCCAAAGTGGGTGCAATTCCTGATGCAGCAATATGTTACAACCTGCTCTGACATCTCTGATAGCCTTATAGCCTAAGGATTGACTGTCATGTTTAAATGTTCAGAGTCACAATTACAGAGTTAATATTCTACATTAAATGTATATATGAACATTTATAACATCATTTTTTAAGTTAACATTTTTGTAGGAATATGTAAATCTGCAGTTAGAGAAATTCAGTTCTGGAAAAAAATATCTAGACCTTTAGAAAAACAAGCCACATATTTGTAAACATATTTATAGACATTTTACAGAATTCTTGAACTCATAATTTTATGATATTTAGCTAGATTGGTATGGTTTGGAAGCTCTGTGCTCATACTTTCCCTACCTACCTAAAATACCTAAAACTGCCCTGATCACCCCAGCCATTCAACTGGATTACTTCCGCTCTCCTTCACTTCCCAATCATGTCACCTGACTTTTCAGGCTTCATATGTGACTCTGTATCACACTGAGCTTCACTTCAATGTCAGCATCACTGTCCTTGTTGACAGGTGGGATAAACAGATACTTTGTAAACACACATTTCTTCTGTACAATTTAGAAATAGTTATAAAACTATTAGAAGGTGTAGATTTCTTATTTTATAATGTAACCAATAACCTAGGAACACCTTATCTGTGAAGGGTAATTCCTAACAAAACAGAAATTCAATTTAAATTACAGCACCAGTCACTTTCCACAATGCACACAAGGCATGGGCTGCTGCTATAAATTGTACAACAGATTCTACCAGGCCCACAGCACTTAAAGGGACATGAAACCCCAACATTTTCTTTCATTATTTAGACAGAGCATATAATTTAAAACAATTTTCCAATTTACTTACCTTTATCTTGCCTCATTCATTTGGTATCCTTTGTTGAAAAGCAAAACTGGGTAGAGTAAAGAGCAGCTGATTGGTAGCTGCACATATATTGGCTGATCAACGGATAAATTCTTTATAGCCAGACAGCAATACGTTTGGTAAAATCTAAAACTTAATACCCATAAGGTCTTCTTTAGATCCAATTAATCTGTGCCTCTCAGTGTAAAGTAAGTCTACTCCTTAAATGAAATATTGAGTATTGCAAGTTGATCAGAGTTGTTTTATACCACAAATATTCCATAACTTGCTGTGAACAAAAGTTTTTTTAAGTTCCCTTTCCATAAATAATTTTACAGATGTGTACTGTGCATTTTTTCTTTAAAAACATATAATTGGCTCTAATTCTTAATATTCTAACTGATATTTATGAATGTGTGAACTACATAAAAACAAAAAACACATTTAGATACTTAAAGGAACACTAAACTAAATATTAAACTGTGATAATTCAGTTAGAGAATGCATTTTTACGATACATTCCAATTTACTTCCTGTATCAAACTGTGCTCAGTTTTCTTTACATATATACACTTTCTGGGACACCAGCTCCAACTGAGCATGTAGTACAAGTTAATTGTCTGTGATTGGTTGATGGCTGTCACATGATACAGGGTTCCGGATTTTTTTTTCATAAAGAAATTGACTGCTTATTTGAAATTCAGTCTTATAGCATTGTCTTTATTATGCATTTTCTAACTATGCGATTCTACTTTATTTAGTGATCATTTAACAATGATTGTGAGTTTTTTTAAACTGAATAAACTGCCTATTATACATATATTAAATTTTGTATACATTATTTAATCCTTGAGTTTGCTTATTGAGACAGTGGGGTGGATGTAGAGAGACTGATATGGAAAAGACAAATGGTACATTATTCATGAAATCTAAAAAAGAAGTCACAGATAGATGGAAGTGGTGAGCAAAGTATTTATGAGCAATATGTGATGTTCTTACAGCATCTAAATCAAGTACATTTATATATATTTTAATAAGATGACAAAGGTTTGTGATAAATATGTAAAATATGCTATTGAACATTATATTCCTATGTGTTTTGGACTGAAGTGATAATTGAACAGATACATTTTAATACATCTGGAAACAGCATATATTAATATGATGAAAAAAAAGACCTAACAAAAATATGTATATTGGAAAAAAAGGGGTCTAAGGTGCGCTAAGACAAAAAAGAGATTAACAAACTCCCCCTAAATGACAATATCCCTAAAATTGTCACAAAGTATAAATATAAGAAGAAAGGGTTAAAAGGGAAGCGCTAAAACAAAAAATATGTATATATCAAATGAAAAAAGTTCTGTACATTTAGTATTTAAAAGGACATAGTATTGTAACATTTTCTGCCCTTCAATGCGTTCCCAATGACCCATTTTGCCTGATATAGGGCTAGATTATAAGTGAGGCCCAAACTGTTTTGCACAAGCGATATCATCTTTTCGCAAGCCTTTTTAATTGCACTGATATAACAAGTTGAGTGAAATCACGATTGCTCTAGCGCAATCGCCATTTACGCTTCAATCCTTACTGCGATCTCAGAGCTGGGGTTAACTGTTTTCCGAAACTAAAAACTTGAAAATACATTAAAAAGAACACTTACACTGATATAAACACTGTCTAATCAGAGTATTAAAAAAAAATATTGCATAAAAAGGTTATAAGGGCTCAAAGATATGAGATTTCGGGTGTTAGAAATAAAAAGCAGGCAGAGTACTTTAACATAGAGATACATACAGATACATCGCTAAAGATGTGCATGCGAAAAAATTAAATTAGGATTTTTGCGCTATTCTGGATACCGTGTGTGCAAAATAAGTTTTTCTTTTAACTTGTATTAAGAACGTAACCAGACTAGTTTAAAAAGCTTAACAAAGTGAAGTTTTCACGATTGCAGGGATAAAAAAATACCACGCCACTTGTAATCTAGCCCATAGTATATTAAACTGTCTACAAACAGTACCTTTACATTGTCATTTAAAATATCTGCTTTTGCCTGTTGAAACCACAACTATACTGAAAATGCCACTACAGCTGTATTACCTATAGACAAGAAATCTAAAAAAGGGCGTTCCTGCTGCCACTTTGAATACAATGATCTCTTATCAGCTGCTTGCCTGAATGCATTGTTCATTTAAGGGCCTTCACAAAACCAGTTGAAACTATAATGCAGCAATTTTTATTTACTTAAATGTGATGTACTGAATATTTGAGGACTTTTCAATCTATTAGGAGAAGGGATATCATCAAGAAAAAGTTTGAAAGAGAGAATCAAATTAGTGTCTGTATGGTGATAATAGGATTTAATAGAAGAACCCTGCATCTCTCTTGCTACTGATTATGATATTAGCCAAAGCCAGCATTATATATGTTGCACTAAATATCCAATGGGGTATATTTACTAAGCAGCGTATGCTGCTTTTTCCACGCTGGCGGACTGTAATCATCCCAATCCCAAACAATCGGGATGATTGACACCCTCTGCTAGCTGCTGATTGGCTGCGAAAGTGCATGGGGCAGCATTGCACAAGCATTTCTTGTGAAATGCTTGTGCAATGTTAAATGCCACCAGAGTATGCTGTCAGCATTTAGCGATGCAGGGCGGACATGATTCGTTATAACGAATTATGTCCACCCGGGGTTTGAAAAATCTACCCCAATGTCTTAACAGCTTTTCTTAAAATTCTGCATATTGGCCATTTTTCTTTTTTCTAAATACTAGCCTAGCTAGAATAGTCTTAAAAGACTTGTTTTCCTTTTTACACCACATTCATGAAATTCTCTTTCTGATCTCCACAAACAATTCTCATTTATTTAAAAGACCTGAACTTTATTTCATATTTTAAGATTGTGTTTTGTTGGTATGGGTTTTTGGCATGCCATTTCTTAAGGTGTAAATAAATATTCCACTATATTGAACACTATATGTAAGTGAATAAGAAAAGGATATAATAGGGATTGTCTTTTTTCAATTGTTTTTTTATTATTAGTGTAACTGTATTGTGTAATTTTTTTTAGTGTGTTTTGTCTTATTAAACTCAACCAGAGCTCTGAGATCATGGTAATCATTCTAGCGTAAATTGTGTTTGTGCTCATGCGTTCATCTTGTAATACGTTCGCAACTTAACTTGTGTGTAAACAAACGCAAAGACCCGACATCCCTTGTGCGCAAACGATATCGTACCACTTGTAATCTGGCCTTATGTTTTTAACCCCTAAAATGGTTTAATGTATAGTCAGAGTTGAGCTCCTGTGCCACTTTAGATAAGGATACAGTTGGTAAGCAAATCAGAAGCAGGAATATATCTGTATGATCTAATCAATGGTGGTATCATCACCTGCAGATTGCACATTTGATTTGTGTTTAACCTTTTTCCAGAAAATGAAAAACATTGTAAAATTAGGGAATTTATTTAAAAATAAAAAGCTTGAGCAAAATATTATATTTTATTATTACATTAGAATGTCCTCCAAAGTCAGTCAGATTGAGAAAAAATTGCTGCAACAAATATTTGAAAGAACAAACAATACTAACACTACAGTTTTTACTCAAATGCCCATTGAAGGGAATATATGTAGAAAATTGGTAAAAGTTACCCTAAAGGGACAGTAAATTTAAAAAATTACTCCCCATAAAGGACTAAATTACAAATAGAGCACAAACATATTAGCGCTTGTGTGTGTAAAAATCAATGAAGTATAACCAATAACTCTTATAATATACTGTATATTATAATATATTTTGACTTTTATATGGAAATACACTTAGATCATGAGTTTATAATTTATCATTATTTATCTCTTTATAATGAAAGTTAGCAACAGTATTGTTTTTTTAAATCTTTTTGAAAATTACTTTACTTAATTTAAAATAAGCAACTAATTTTAATATTATTCTAATGTATTAATGTAAATGTATCATTTTATCAAAGAAATCATAGAATAAAAATATACTTAATTTTGCTAGGTAATTTTAAAATATATCTAATTCCTTAAAAATAATAGAAATTATCCAAGTTGTAGATATTTGTAGTTTATTTTAAACAGAATTAAGTGTCATCTATATTGTACACTGAACATTTAATCAGTTAGAAAACTTGGAGAAAGCAACTATGTTTCAAAGATCTCTTCTGAACTATTGCTTTTCCTATAAATCTTACATGCTCATTATTCATTGTGAAAAAAAAAATCTAATGTAGCTGTAAATCAGCCTTCTGGGGAGGATGGTTTCCGTATTCTATATTCAACATATGTGATGACTCATTATTTTTAACTGACAAGCCACAGAGATAGTTCACAGATGGTAGCAAGGTATCTTTGGAGGAAATAATTTTGTTAATATTGTATAGAAAACAAAAATTAAATAATTGTGCATGAACTCATTATTGTTTAATTGAGTTTTAAGAGAAAAGAGAATATTCCTACTGGCATATAAACTACAATTTTATATGCAGATTCTTATGATGTAAAATGGCGGGCTTCATTGCATTCCTTTTCTAATGCTGCTCACATAGCTTTAGGGACATTAAAATGACCTGGACTTCAATATTATATGAGATTTAAGGTTATAGTAATGGGTAGGTATTGAAATGATATTTTCATGGGTTCGATTAGGCTTCGAAGTTAAGAACAGACTTTGAGGAATAGAGGCAGGGATAATAGTCAACCCTTTGGGGCATATTTATCAAGCTCCGAATGGAGCTTGATGCCCCATGTTTCTGCCGAGCCTGCAGGCTCGCCAGAAACAGCAGTTATGAAGCAGCGGTCACAAAGACCGCTGCTCCATAACCTGTCCGCCTGCTCTGAGCAGGCGGACAGACATTGCCGGAAAACAAAACGATCGAGTACGATCGGGTTGATTGACACCACCCTGCTGGCAGCCTATTGGCCGCAAGTCTGCAGGGTGCGGCGTTGCACCAGCAGCTCTTATTCAGCGAGGTCTGTCGGACCTGATCCGCACTGTTGGATCAGGTCCGACAGACCTTGATAAATTGAGGCCATGGTCTGCTAAACAGAGAATTGCAGTCAAAGGGTAGATTTATTATATGTCAGGCGGACATGATTCACTGTAGCTATCCATCCATCCATCCTCAATCTATCTATCAATCATCTATCAATCTATCTATTTATCTATATCAATTTATCTATATACTGTATAAACAAAATGTATGCTTACTTGATAAATTTATTTATTTCCGGATATGGTGAGTCCACTGCTTGAGTAATTACTGTTGGGAATATCACTCCTGGCCAGCAGGAGGAGGAAAAGAGCACCACAGTTAAACTGTTAAGTATCACTCCCTTACCCACAATCCCCAGTCATTCGACTGAAGGGAAATAGAGAAAAATAAATAAATCAGGTAAGCATAAATTTTGTTTTTTTTTCCTAAGATATGGTGAGTCCACGGCTTGAGTAATTACTGTTGGAAACCAATGCCAAAGCTAGAGGACATAGATAAATAGGGAGGGACAAGTTCTAAACAGAAGGCATCACTGCTTGAAGAACCTTTCTCCCAAAAGAAGCCTCAGCCGAAGTAAAAGTATAAAATTTGTAGAATTTTAAAAAAAGGATCTAGAGAAGATCAAGATGCAGCCTTGCAAATTTGTTCCACAGATGCTTTTTTTTGAAAGCCCAATAAGAGGAAACAGCTCTTGTGGAATGAGCCATAATTCTCTCCGGAGGCTGCTGTCCAGCAGTCTCATAAGCCAAACGAATTATACTTTGTAACCAAAAAGAAAGAGTAGTAGAAGTAGCTTTATGACCTTTACGTTTCCCAGAGAAACAGACAAAGAGGGCAGAGGACTGGCGAAAATCCTTAGTCGCCTGTAAGTAGAATTTAAGACCATGTACAAAATCCAAATTGTGTAACAAACGTTCTTTGGAAGAAGACAGATTAGGACACAGAGAGGGAACAACAATTTCCTGATTGATATTTCTATTAGAAACAACCTTAGGAAGGAAACCTAACTTAGTATGAAGAACCGCCTTTTTCAGCATGAAAAATAAGATAAGGGGAATCATACTGCAGAGCTGAGAGTTCTGAGACTCTTAAAGCAGAAGAGATAAAAACAAGAAACAAAACCATCCAAGATAACAACTTAATGTCTATGGAATGCAACGGCTCAAATGGAACCAGCTGTAAAACTTTAAGAACAAGGTTAAGGCTCCAAGGATGAGCAACAGACTTAAAGACAGGCCTGATTTTGACCAAGGCCTGACAAAAAGATTGCACATCTGGCACATCCGCCAAACGTTTATGTAGTAAAACTGATAAAGCAGAAATCTGACCCTTCAGGGTACTGACTTAAAATCCCTTCTCCAGGCCTTCATGAAGAAAAGATAAAATTCTAGGAATTCTAATTCTACTCCAAGAGTAGCCCTTGGATTTACACCAATAAAGATATTTACTCTATATCTTATGGTAAATCTTTCTAGTAACAGGCTTGCAAGCCTGAATAGTGGTCTCAATGACTGACTCAGAAAAACCATGCTTCGACAGAATTAAGCATTGAATCTCCAAGCAGTCAGCCTCAGAGAAATGAGATTTGGATGAAGGAAAGGACCCTGAATCAGGAGGTCCTTCCTCAGAGGTAGTCTCCCAGTTGGGAGAGATGACATCTCCACTAGGTCTGCAAACAAGATCCTGCAAGGCCAAGCAGGGGCTATTTGAATCACTGACGCCCTCTCCTGTTTAATACGAGAAATGACTCGTAGAAGGAGAGCAAATGGAGGAAACAGGTATGCCAACCTGAAAACCCAAGGAACCGCAAGAGTATCTATCAGAACAGCCTGCGGATCTCTTGACCTTGAACCATACCTTGGAAGCTTGGCGTTCTGATGGGACATCATCAGACCTAACTCCGGCACCCCCAATTTGAGGACTAAGCTGGAAAACAGCTATGGATGGAGTTCCCACTTCCTGGGATGAAAAGTCTGTCTGCTCAGAAAATCAGCTTCCCAGTTGTCTACTCCTGGAATATATATGGCAGATAGACAGCAATTGTGGGTCTCTGCCCACTGAGGAATCTAAGTTGCCTCCTTCATGGCTAAGGAATTCCAAGTGAATTCCAAGTTCCTCCCTGGTGATTGATGTAAGTCACAGAGGTTATGTTGTCTGACTGGAACCTGATAAACTGGGCTGAGGACAACTGAGGCCAAGCCAATAGAGCATTGTAAATCACCCTCAACTCCAATATGTTGATGGGAAGAGCAGACTCCTCCCGAGTCCAAAAGCCCTGAAATTTTAATGAGTTCCAGACTGCTCCCCAGCCCAGCATGCTGGCATCCATGGTCACGATCACCCAGGAAGATTTCTGAAAGCATGTGCCCTGAGACAGATGTTCCTGAGAAATCCACCATGGGAGAGAATCCCTTGAAGGCTGATCTAACTCTATTCTCTGAGATAGATCTGCATGGTCGCCATTCCATTGTCTGAGCATGCACAACTGGAGAGCTCTCAAATGGAATAAAGCAAAAGGAATGATGTCAATGGAAGCCACCATCAGACCGATTACCTACATACATTGAGCCACTGAAGGATAAGCAGAAGACTGAAGAGAGAGGCAAGAGGAAATTATTTTGTTTTTCCTGCCCTTTTGTCAGAAAAATCTTCATTGATAGAGAATCTATTATGGTCCTTAAGAACACTACTCTTGTAGCAGGGGAAAGGAAACTTTTTTCCAGATTCACATTCCATCCGTGGGAACGAAGAAAAGACAACAATATCCTGTGTGAGATTTTGCTAGTTGAAAAGATGGCACCTGAACCAATATTTCATCCAGGTAGGGTGCCACAGAAATTCCACGAGGAGGGATCACTGCCAAAAGAGCCACCAGAACCTTTGAAAAAATTCTGGGAGCCGTGGCTAGACCAAATGGAAGGGCCACAAACTGGAAATGTTTGTCCAGAAAGGCAAATCTCAGGAATCTGTGATGGTCCCTGTTAATTGGAACATGAAGATACACATTCTTTAGGTCTATGGTTGTCATGAACTGACCCTCTTGTACTAAAGGAAGAATGGAGCATATAGTCTCCATCTTGAAGGATGGAACTTTGAGAAACTTGTTTAGACACTTTAAGTCTAGAATAGGACAAAAAATTCCCTCTTTTTTGGGAACCACAAATAGCTTGGAGTAAAACCGGAGACCCTTTTCCTGCACTGGAACTGGAACTATCACTCCCAGGAGGAAATATTTTGTATACATTTCAAGAAGGCCTCTCTTTTTATCTGGTCTGCAGATAATCTTGAGAGAAGTAATCTGCCTCTGGCAGGGAAAGTCTTGAAATCTAATTTGAAACCCTGGGATACTATGTCCACAGAACAGGGATCTGGGACATCTCGTATCCAGGCTTGAGAGAACTGAGAAAGTCTGCCCCCCACCTGATCCAATCCCGGATCGGGGGCAAATCCTTCATGCTGATTTGGAATCAGCTGCGGGTTTCTTTGATTGTTTCCCCATGTTCCAAGACTGATTGGGTTTCCAAGAAGACTTGGATTGTTCCTGCTTGGAAGAAGAAGGGGAAGGCTTTCCTCTGAAGTTAAGAAAGGAATAAAAATTACTCTGACAACCTTTAGGCCTATTCTTCTTATCTTGAGGTAGAAAAGACCCTTTTCCACCCATAATATCAGAGATAATATATGCCAAACCGGGTCCAAACAAGGTTTTGCCCTTGTAAGGAATATCCAGAAGCTTGAATTTAGAGGAAACATCCGCAGACCAGGATTTGAACCATAACACCCTGTGGTCTAGGACAGCAAAATTAGAAGTTTTATCTCCTCTTTTAACAAACTGTAAAATGGCATCTGCAATAAAGGAATTGGCTAATTTAAGAGCTGTAATCCTATCTTGAATTTCATCCAAAGAAGTCTCTACTTGAAGAGAATCAGACAAGGCATCAAAACAATAAGATGCTGCACTAGTCACAGTGGCAATACACACCACAGGTTGCTTTTGGAGACCTTGATGAACATAAATCTTTTTCAAATAAGCCTCCAGCTTCTTGTCCATCGTATCCTTAAAAGAGCAGCTATCCTCAATAGGAATAGTGGTTCTCTTAGCCAGAGTGGAAATGGCCCCTTCAACTTTGATTACAGTATACCAAGGGTCTTTAATGGAGTCCTCGACAGGAAACATTTTCTTAAAAATGGGAGATGGGGAAAAAGACACTCCTGGTTTCTCCCATTCCTGTGAGATAATCTTCCTAGGATTTCTTAGGAGTGACAATGACAGGGGTATCAGTCATCTAAAGTAGCTAAAACCTCCTTTAATAATACACAAATGTGTTCAAGCTTAAATCTGAAAGATACCACATCAGTCTCAGAAGAAGGAATTATATTGTCTGAATCTGAGATTTCACCCTCAGAAAGTCCCGATGTATCTTCCTCACCAGACTTATGAGAAAGGGTAACTTGGGAAGCAAAACTGAGGACAGGCACCTTACTTTCTGAATTTCTAAATTTCCTCTTGTGATTTCCCTGTAATCTGGGAATGGCAGCTAATGACACAGATACCGCTGAAGATACCTGGGTAGCAATTTCTGCTTTTAAATAAACTCCACTATGAGTTATAAAAGAACCGCAGGGCACTGCATGTGATACCATTGAGGCTTGGGACATAGCAGAATAAAGCAGAGGTATTATTTTAACAGCATCATCCTGAGAGACATTAGGCTCAAAATGTTTACCTTTATTTTGCAAGGTTTTCTTGACACATGAAGAACAGAATTGCATAGGAGCTGCAATTTGTGCATCTAAACGTAATAAGCATGAATTCATGAGAGCAGGCTCTTGCTCCATATCAGACATGTTGTGAAACAGTAAATAAACTTGTACAGATACATTTCAAAGATTTTAATATTCAATTAAAATAACCCAAGGAAACAATTCACTTTACATTTTATCCCAAATTAGGATCGATCCCAGCTAAAATTATGTGAGAAAAGTTAAGAAAAAACATTTAATAAACAACAAATAAACTTCTAAAATACCCCTCAGGCAACCCCACACCTTAATTACTGAGGTGCCTTACCGCTACCAATTATGACCGGATCACCCAGAAATGGAGAAAAACAACCTTTTCCTCCGAAACGTTTTAAAGTAAGGCGGTCATGTGACCGGATTTGCGGAGCTCAAATTACTGCTGTGACACAGAGAGGGACTAAAACTAGCTTCCTAGTACACTGAGTACCAGAAGTAACCGTTTTTTTCAAACCAGACAGTTTAAAATGTTGCATCGGTTTTTTTTTATTTTTTTTTAATCAAAGTTTTTTATTAAGGTTTTTTAGCATTACAATAGTCAAAGTAATAAAACATATACATTAATTCTGTATACAGAAGAAACAGCAACACGGTAGCCTCATCATAAAATGCACAATAATAACAGTCTTATTGTCAAATAAGAAAAAAGATCAAATGCATATAAATGAAACCTCTTTTTTTCACATTAGCAATTATCTTCATTTGCTGGAATGGTTACTCTTGAACCAAACAAGACTAATGGTCTAGAGAAGAGGAATGATAATGAAAAAAATAAGCATAAATAACAGATTACAAGGATATTCTCATTGCATTCTAATATGGAAGTAGATATAATGTTTAGCTAATCAGCATAGTATAGGGGTGAATTTAATTTAACACCACACAGTTTATACGGAGTCTTTATGAGCAAGCCTCGTAGAACCTAAATTGTGTGCTAAAGAACTCTAGAAAGAAATCAAAATTAAAGGTAAAACAAGTAAGGAGACTTTTAAAAATGTAACTGTCTAAGCTTTTTCGAAGCACATGCTCAATATCTATATGTCACCTAGGACCTGAATAGTAATAATATGATGATCCGTATTTCTCCCTCTATAACCCAGGTCTGGAGCAATATATTTACAACTTCTGTAGTTTCATAAAACCAAACCCAACTTAGGTTAACGGCACACATTTAAAAAATATTTTAAATATTTTAAATATTCAGGAGAGGGTGAACTTTCGGAACTCACAATAGGATATACGTTATGGTATCAGAGCTCTCGGGTATAACCGTATATATGTATACAGTCCAAACCTGTTATTCCTCTGAGGCTCTATACCAATAGGTTCTGAAATATTACTCTTCTGTCCCACTGCCTCGGCCACCGGCAGTAGCACCGAGTCAAAGGAGCTGAACCCCCATAATCTCCCCTAACCTACTAAGGACACTGTATGCTAGGGGAAAAAGCCCTCCGGCTACCTAATGTAATATATAGTCCATTAATTAACCCTTGAGAGCTATCTATTACTGGGAAGTGTTATGAGTGAGGAAAAATGTCAACTAAACCCTCTAAGTAACACCTAACACCAGAATGAAGTGTCGCAAGAGGGCTCCCAAAAGCTTACTTTGTTTTGGCATAGGGTTGTCTGGATACTATATAGAAAGCTTAGCCTTATGTATACTCTGCATGGAGTTCAGGAAAAGATGTAGCTAAGGAGAACTGAGTAATACAAGTCCTTAACAACTTAACATGCCAAATTACTGCTAGGTAACCTTTTAGTGTAAAGCTCTGATCCTCCCCACAGTTACATATTAATGTGTACTAGGTGTGCAAAGTTTCTGAATAATACAACAACGTGTAGAAGAAGATCATTATGTTAAAATGCTATTAAAGGAACAAGACTGCTCCACAACCATCATCTAAGGCAAAATTATTAGCAATGTCACAATTCAACTGAACAAGAGTGATAAAAGTATAACATAAATGTTGAGTCCTATGTTAAACAGAAGCTAGACAGTAAACATGGTTTCAGATAATAAGCTCATCATGGGAGACCTGATCCGGGCCTGTCCCCAAATTTTAAAGTACAATAATGCTGCTAGACTAACGTTTAGGGCAAGACCCTATTTATCTTCGTATCGACCCTGCATGGTATAGAAAGAGGACACCACATCTAAACATAAAATGCTTGGGTATTTTAAAATGTTCATCTCTCACTGATAGATCTGCATTACTTCCAGGCTGCCATTCTATGAACCACCAGGGCCCTGATCAAAATAATAAAATAGTAAAATGAGCAAAAATCAACCGCTAACATCATGCTGTTACAGTTCCAGGCCACCGGCTGATTTTAATTTACCAGGCTCGATATGGTGATACAAGAATGATCTCCACCAGGATCCAACACCTGACCTCCATCAATCAGTGAGAGTCGAGACCACCAACAACGGTAAATGGCCCGCCACACCCATGCTAGGGAGCGACCGCTATGCTGCTTTACTCTGACAGGCCGCTGTGAAAGCCCTTGTGGAAGAAGACCTGATGAGTTCACCCCGCCGGGGTAAACTTGTGGTTTGTGAGGCTTGACGGGTAAGTGGATATCTACCACCCGATCCAGATGTGCTTCTGAATTAGCTCCGTTCTCTACCTTGATTTTACATAGGGCCAATGTCGGCAGTGATGTGGTCGGATCTGCAACTACCTTGTTTGTCACTTGTGAGCTTGTATGATCTCCTCTCATACTCTCCTTTATGTCACACTTCCCCCACCAAATCTGGGATACAAGTATGGGCTCCCCTGTATGAACAGTTAGGGACGCATATCTGATCTCTGAAGTAAGGAGAGCGGTGTGGGAATTCACCCGGCTAATTAGCGAGGCAATAAATTCTCCAAGAACAGTCATCATGATAGTTACAAGCAGTTAGATTAAATCTACTTACTTATAATTGAGCGCTGAGAATAGCCATTAAAGGTTGAAGGCTGAGAATGGTGGCGGGGGAATACTGCCTTACTCGATTACTTAAGGAACCGAGGGGGGTACATGGATGTGTAATGAGATTGCGGCCTTCCACTTCAGCTAGTCCCATATGACTCCTATTAGTGCTATCATAATAGTGAAGATATAATTCTAATCCATAACTTCTGCTCCTTAGTTTTCATAAGTTGTAAAGTATGAAAGCTGAGTAGTAAGGAGATAAGCAGTGGGATATTAAAAGATCTTGAGGAGCTTCTCAATTATGCTGCTGAACATGGCCGCGGTCCGGACATGCCGCATCGGTTTATTTTAAAGCAAAGGGGAAATAAATAAGCTGCTGAAATAGAAAATTCATCCTTACTTTCAGTTTAAAGTTGTATTGTTTTATCAAGTAAATATGTGTCAGAAAATAAAGCCTAATAAAAACATTTTACCCTTTCTTTTTAACAGAGTTTAAATGTTAGTCTTACACATGCTATAGTGCCTGCTTCATGCCCCAGGGTAACCCATATGACAGGATAATCTATGTCCTAATAAAAAAGCAGTGTCTTTTCATTTGTTAAGTGCATGGTCTCCCCAACTGTCAGAAAAAGCGCTTACCTGCTCCGCTGTCCGGCATGTAGACAGTTACAAGGTATGAGAAGACACAGTTCTTCACAGAGAACTTTGAACAAGAAAGAACAGAGTAGCCAACTCTGGCTTTCTAAACTAGGGCAGCAATTGTTAGGAAAACTCAGTAAGTACCTCTTTACAAGTTCTTTACTGCTTTAAAGCCACCACTACCCGACTGCAAGGAATAACGTGGAATACGGCTATACCCCAAAGCTTGCTTGTAGATGAAATCAATTTTTTTCTTCAGACACCTAAACTTCACCTCCTGCATGCACCGAAGGCAAAGAGAATGACTGGGGGTTGTGGGTAAGGGAGTGATACTTAAAAGTTTAACTGTGGTGCTCTTTGGCTCCTCCTGCTGGCCAGGAGTGATATTCCCTAAAGTAATTACCCAAGCCGTGGACTCTCCATATCTTAGGAAATAAATATTCTGTATATTTATCAGTATTTCTTTAAATTCTCAAGAAATGTCCAAGTATAATATCATTATTATTTTAAAAATAAATACCTTGCATTTTGTCAAACAAATTCTAAAAATGTCTGAAACGAAATGTTAGGCATTTAATATGACCACTTTAAAAGAAATATATACCATGAAAAATAAAGTCAGCTCAGGTCTATATAACACCAGCTAGTTAATTTCCTATGATTAAACATTGTTTCCCAATTATTTATAAATAATATTTTCTTTAAGATGTATTTATTTTTTGAACATGCATTAATATAGACAGCTAGACCAATCTTCTGGCACCTACATGTCACAAAAGCCCTTAGGTGGACAGAACATGTGATATACATCTCTCTTGAAAATATAATGTTTCCAGTTTGCCTATAAGATATGCTAAATAGTAGCAGAATGTCTGCCTCTCATAGACATTTTTGCTACTTGTCATTCACTGACATTTTTTACCCCAGGCACAATGTGTACATTGAATTTAAAAGATATCTGTCCTGAACTTTCAAAAATTCAACTTCTCTACTTCAGCATCTCCTGCTTCAAGAAATTTCACACCTTTTTCCTAATCTTTGCTGAGCCCACATAGACTACTATAAAACTCAATCTGGTTTTGAGCTGCACACATTTATTTCTATAATTCCCTCTATGCATGGCACCCAGTCTCATTTGCATAACATATGCAGAAATGTGTTCTATTTTTCTTTGCCATCTGTGCTGTACATATTCTCCCTCTGTTGAGCTTGTTAAAAGTAATGATTTTAGATGATTGTCCATTTGATAAGTAAGCTTTAGTGAAATGATGCTAAAACACGCATGTAACATGATTAAGATAAATTGTCAGAAAAAGTACCATATTGAGACTAGCTATACTATATTAAACTTTCTATAATGTCCTTTTATCATATCTACACATCTTAATTAAAAGGACATGCAGCCCAATTTTTGTTTTTAATGATTCAGACAGAGCGAACTATATATAATGGTAGAATCAAATAAAATAGACAATGAATGGAGGTCCTTATAACAAAGCATACATTCAATACAATAATATTATATCAGATTATAGAAAAATGTGGACCATATCTCTATCCTATAGTTTTGTGTTTGCCCACAATAGATAAATAAATGAGTGTCGCAGTACTTGGTTAAGTTTAATTTAAAACAACTCCTTATGTCATTCCTCTTGGTAGAAAGTTTCAAATACTGGTGGATCCTGCTCTCTGTGTAAGGGACATTTTCTGTGTGTTACCCTACAAGGCACTGTCAATGAAACATACAAACAGAAGAGCATTCCACTCTAAGGGGTAAATTTATCAAGCAGCAGATGCTGTAATCTACCTTTGTAGTTTCAGGTTCCTCTGAAACTGAAGTTAAAGGGACATGAAACCCAATTTTTTTCTTAAATGATTCAGATAGAGAATACAATTTTAAACAACTTTGTAATTTACCTCTATTATCTAATCTGTTTCATTCTCTTGGTTTCATTTGCTGAAGGAGCAGCAATGCACTAATGGTTTCTAACTGAACTCATGGGTGAGAAAATCACAATCGAGATATATATGCAGCCACCAATCAACAGCTAGGACCTAGGTTCTCTGCTCCTCATGAGCTTGCCTAGATAAACCTTTCAGCAAAGAATAACAAGGGAAGGAAGCAAATTAAATAATAGAAGTAAAGTGGAAAGTTGTTTAAAATTGTATTCTCTATCTGAATCATGAAAGAAAATATTTGGGTTCCATGTCCCTTTAAGAAGCAGCGGTCTTAAGACCGCTGCTCATTAACTTGTCCGCAACCTCTGAGGTGGTGGACAGCAATCATCACAATCGGATACGATCGGGATGATTCACACTTCCTGCTAGCGGCTGATTGGCCTTGATTGTGCAGGGCGCGACATTGCACAAGCATTTCACGAGAAATTCTTGTGCAATGATAAATGCAGACAGCATATGCTGTTGGCATTGATCGATATCTGGCAGACAATGATAAATTGGCCCCTAAGTGTAGTATTTATTGCCACATATCAGGCACAAATTAAAAGGTACTCACAAGAAATGTGCTGAGTAAAAGGAAGGATAGAGAATAAAAGTGATGAGGACCTAAGAGACGTGACATGATTCTGTCCCATCCATGCAGAAAAAGGGAGCTTTGTAGCTGTTATTCCATCACCTATCCTAAGGATTGGAATGCTGTTTTTGGGTGTGGGTTCATGCTCTCTGTCTCCTTGTATCTTGGACATCAGCATAATCCTTTTGTACAGCATGTTATCTGGATACTGAGTATGTTTCAGTGCTGGAACCCACTTTATGCAGGCTCTAGCACTTACTTAAAAGATTCTGTGCAAGACACAATGATTTAAACTGATACTGCCGACCTCCATAACCCTGTCATCTAATTGGCATATGTGCCTAACATAATATAGCCCTGGAAAAAAAAAGTAGCTTATCACAAACTTCCCTATTACAAGCAGTGTGTGGCATTGGTGTTATTTTACTAGTAAACCATATACTAAACACTCATATAGGTCAATACATGTGGAATTCATTCTCAGCATCCACCAAAAGATGGTCCTGATAATATGTGGTTAATACTGTAGCTATATATTGGCTTTATTTTAAGATTGTAGAGACATTTGAGTGTCATGCACAGACATGTATTTTATGGTTAGCGCTGCAGAATCTGTCAGCGCTCTACAAATAACCAATAATAATAATAATAAAATAATAGGGGTTCTGAAATTAAATTTCCTAATGAAAGAAAAAATATATATTTTTTCTGTTCTATTATTTTAAAATGTGGGTTGGAGGAATTTGGTTTAAGAATTTTCATTCTTTTTAACATTTGATTTGGAACATCAATGAAGCAAAGTAGCAGCAAGTAATAGGTTAATTGAGGGTACCAGAAGACATTTTAGCAGCAAAAATTGTATACAATTTATACATTATACAGGGACCAAAAATCTATTATGCCTATGATAAAGCAGCAACTAACCAATTTAAAAATATTAATGCATGAAAAACTTAAATCAGATAATGAAAATAGCAGAGAATCTATATGTGCTTACTGGCTAATGAAGGCCAATTCCAAGGTAATGTTAGTAAACAGGGGTTTTCCTTTAACAATATAAAACAAAACTATTTTAGGAAGCACAGCAAATCTGAGTAAAAAATATATATATTTTGAAATAAATTAATTGAAATGAAGCAAAAAAAAAAATCCCTTTATGAGAGTCAAAAAGGGTTTAATTTTGAAGAGAACATGGAGAAAAGAAGGGGCAATGAGGTATATATGTATGTATATATATATATATATAATATATATATATATATATATATATATATATATATATATATAAAAATAAATCAATGTAAGTATTTGCATAGGAAATTAGTACATCTAGGCAAGTATCCCCGCTTGCCTAGATGTACTAATTTCCTATGCAAATACTCTCTTCATTAGAAAAATATCTCTTCATTAGACATACTTGCCTAGATGTACTAATTTCCTATGCAAATACTCTCTTCATTAGAAAAATATCTCTTCATTAGACATACTTGCCTAGATGTACTAATTTCCTATGCAAATACTTACATTGATTTAATTTTGAGACATGGAGGATTTTAATTTCAGTTTTTTATCTCCCCCCATAATTTTAATGAATTTTGGTATATATATATATATATATATATATATATATATATATAATATATATATATATATATATATATCATGCAGCATTTTAGGTCCATAAAAAAATAATTACAGAGGAAATAAAAAGAAACCAGTGAGAAGAACATGCCAAGAAATAACAGTATTAATCTGAAACGTATCATGTATGAGAAGAGCAATATATCATTAACGTGAGCTTACAATATAAAAAGTCAGGAAAAATGTCAAAGTACAGTACTACTATATCACTATGAAAAAATATAAGGTCAGAGACATCGGTGAGAAAAATTGGTATTATAACCCAAGAGAATCAGATAAATAGTTATGTAAGTTAAAGTGAGGAAGAAAAAGAGAAAGAAAAATATGGTGAAAAAGGTTTTCTATAATAAATGAACACAAGAAAAGGGAGTCATAATTTCAAATAGGGGAATAGCAGGTTCAGAAATAAATTGTGTTTTTTGTAATATCAAGGTGGCTGGTATACTGGTATATCTAAAGCCTTTCTTAAAGGTGCTACCATTTTTTTAGCTGATGATGACTATGGATAGGCAAATCTTTTTGCCACAAATATAAAGAAAATTACAAATGCTAAATAAATTTCCATTATCGAACATCACATTTAGAAATTAAATTTAACATTTGAATATAAACATTTGAATGTAAATTCACAGAGAACTGTGACTGTTGCATTTAAATATGCAAAGGTAACATTCAAATATTTGTATGTTATTTTAGATATTTGATGATTAGTATTGGTTATTCAAATGTTAAAATAATTCTATATAATCTTTCACATGCCTTAACAAATGTTAAGGTGGACATTTGTTCTTCCCTTTGAATGTCAAAATACAAACCTTCATCCAATTCCTTGTGCTAACATTAAATGGCAATTTTAGAAGTGATGAATTAAAAATAATCGTAATAGCAGCAATCAAGACACAAAGACAATTAATTATTTGGTACACTTTACCAGAATGGCACAAATCATCAAACAGATTAAATTTGCATGGTGCATGTTCTTAGATCATGAGCCAAGAACAAACACAAAATGTTATTGAAAGCTGGAAAAATCTGGGCCTTTACAGAATAATTTGGACAAACAGCAGAACACTTGTTGCATCACATTTTAACACTGTTTCTCTATTTATACACATATAAAGGTAGACAAAAAATATGCAATTCAATCACAAACATAATACTTGTGAACAAAGGTCTGTGTGTGATAGGAGATAACCAAAAAGAGATCAGCGAAGGTGAGATTTCACAAAATTGTGGAGAACTGAAGGAAGTGATTCTCTAATATCAAGAGGAACATCTTTTCCCCTGTGTCTTTAAAAGAACCCATTCACCAAACTGCAAAAACTGCTGCAGTCAGCGTATGTTTGCTAATCCAGATGCCGCCAAATGTGTCTCCAGTTAGTGTCTCATAGGGTATCAGTAACCTCAGAAATGGTGGTTGAAAATTTCTCTTTTTATACCATTTTACAAACTGATACAATAATTTGTAAAATGATAACTTAGGAAAACTATCTTTTAGAAAGGGCATACTCAGTTTGTGAATTAAAATCACTTTTTGTGATGATGATTTTATGAAAAAAGTGAGTTGTTATTTAATCGCATGAACTGACCTAGAACGCCCATATTAGATATTCCATTAGTTTTGACCTTTAAGGGAATAAAATTTGAATAACAGAATTATTTTATGTTCTTTTTTACATTATATAATAATATATATATATATATATATATATATACTATAATATATATATATGTATATATATAAATATATATATATATATATATATATATATATATACAGTACATACTAAAATTGTGGATCACATTTTACTTGTGAACTCAACCGAATGGCTCAGATAAATGTAAAGAATAATAATTATATATATATATAAATATATATATATATATATATATATATATTTTAAATAGCAGAAATAGGTGATTATATTTTAATATATATTCAATTTATTTACTTTAAATAATCTGATATTAGTTTTTTATTTTATAAATATAAAACCTTTTTCAGTTGTTTATATAGCCATTTAAGTATTTTTACTTTTGTACACAAGTTAAATAAGTGACTTCTATTAATATTACCTTTGTCTCTTGGCATCCTTTGTTGAAGAGCATATCAAGGTAGGTTCAGGAGCATGTACGTATTTGAAGCACTATATTCAGCAGAAAAAAATCAAGTTGCAGGTCCCTTTAAAAGTCAAACTGATGGGTTTTTTTTAAGATAATATATATATCTAATAAACTTTCTTGTGAAAAAGATATAGAGACATATTTAAGAAATGTCTTGCGGACCTGATCCGACAGTGCGGATCAGGTCCGCAAGACATCGCTGAATGCGGAGAGCAATACATTGCACCAGCAGCTCACAGGAGCTGCTGGTGCAACGCCGCCCCCCTGCAGACTCGCGGCCAATGGGCCGCCAGCAGGGGGTGTCAATCAACCCGATCATACTCGATCTGGTTGAATTGTTGCGACTCCTGTCCGCCTGCTCAGAGCAGGCGGACAGGGTTATGGAGCAGCCGTTCTTGGAGCAGCGCTGCTTCATAACTGCTGTTTCTGGCGAGTCTGAAGAATCGCCAGAAACACGGGCCGTCAAGCTCCTTTCGTAGCTTGATAGATAGGCCCCATTGCCTCCAAAGAAGTCTGGCAATTCAATGTATTTATCTATGCAATTAGAAATCAGGATTATTCTTCATTTGGAAATCAACAGTGTTTGCAGTCACTTAAAATGTGACTTAAAGGGACTAAGACTGTAAAATTGTTTTTATATTAATGCATTTTAAATGACTTGTTATACCAGCTGCAGAGTATAAAATATTTGAGAAATTGCGTTTTCGGGTTTATTTGTGTATATGAAGTAGCTGGTTTTGTGCTTTGAAACCACAGCCTATTACAATGGGTTGAGCTTCAGGTAATATCAGATCTCATTATGTTATAACTTTTATGTACACAGACTTGCTTCCTTATCTTATATTTGTCTAGAAAACCAAAGCTCAATACTTAGAGAGAACAATGGAAAATGATCGTTTTATTACTTAACTATCCTGCACCCCACTGAGAGTGTAATCTCTTCTGCTGGCTGTGTTTACTTAGGCTATTCAATAGAATATACTCCAGTATAGAAACTTTCAGTATAGGTTTGGATACCACAGGCTATTTCAAATGCCAAATTAGGGGTAAAGGAGCTACTTGTAAACAATTTAATACACTCCAGCAGGTAAAATGAATCATTGGGAACAATTTAAAGAGGAGCACATTTTTGGGTGAACTGTCCCTTTAACATTTTTTTTTTTTTTAATAAAACAAAAAAAAACATTTTCCTATAGAAAGGACAAACATGTTCATCTGTTTAAAACCAATTATGGAAGGTTAACAGTGACAACTGTGAGCCAGTCAATGCAGAGAAAAGGTGAATGAGAAATGTAAGGTTAAACAGTGGGAACAAGAGAAAGAGCTGGGAACAATTATAAACACAGGGGGACTAGAAAGTAGCAAAGAAAGTCAGACGATGATTGTGATAAAATGAATGAGAAAAGTAGACAAAGATAGACAACTAGACATATAGATAAGTAAGACAAGGAGATATAGAGAATGGCAAAATATTTTTCTGCATTATTCTGAAGATGGCGGGTTTATCACGGGTGTTTGCACGTGTCAGATGTAGCACTCATAGTACAAGTGAAAGTAAATTCGAACAATCAAGATTTATGCTAGAATGATTACCACAACCTCAGAGCTCCGGGTAACTGTTTTGTGAAACAAAGAAAGTGTCACATAACATATCAAAAATACATTTAACACCACAGTTACACTCATAATAACACTATCTAATAAAATCAATTAAAAAAATGCAAGAAAAAAGGTATAAGGGTTCTATATATATATATATATATATAATTATATATATATATATATATATACTGTATATATGTTTATATGTGTTTATGTATGTATTTATATGTGTATATATGTATTTACAGACATATACTGTAAAAACATATAAACACATATGTATACATATACAGGGAGTGCAGAATTATTAGGCAAGTTGTATTTTTGAGGATTAATTTTATTATTGAACAACAACCATGTTCTCAATGAACCCAAAAAACTCATTAATATCAAATCTGAATAGTTTTGGAAGTAGTTTTTAGTTTGTTTTTAGTTATAGCTATTTTAGGGGGATATCTGTGTGTGCAGGTGACTATTACTGTGCATAATTATTAGGCAACTTAACAAAAAACAAATATATACCCATTTCAATTATTTATTTTTACCAGTGAAACCAATATAACATCTCAACATTCACAAATATACATTTATGACATTCAAAAACAAAACAAAAACAAATCAGTGACCAATATAGCCACCTTTCTTTGCAAGGACACTCAAAAGCCTGCCATCCATGGATTCTGTCTGTGTTTTGATCTGTTCACCATTAACATTGCGTGCAGCAGCAACCACAGCCTCCCAGACACTGTTCAGAGAGGTGTACTGTTTTCCCTCCTTGTAAATCTCACATTTGATGATGGACCACAGGTTCTCAATGGGGTTCAGATCAGGTGAACAAGGAGGCCATGTCATTAGATTTTCTTCTTTTATACCCTTTCTTGCCAGCCACGCTGTGGAGTACTTGGACGCGTGTGATGGAGCATTGTCCTGCATGAAAATCATGTTTTTCTTGAAGGATGCAGACTTCTTCCTGTACCACTGTTTGAAGAAGGTGTCTTCCAGAAACTGGCAGTAGGAATGGGAGTTGAGCTTGACTCCATCCTCAACCCGAAAAGGCCCCACAAGCTCATCTTTGATGATACCAGCCCAAACCAGTACTCCACCTCCACCTTGCTGGTGTCTGAGTCGGACTGGAGCTCTCTGCCCTTTACCAATCCAGCCACGGGCCCATCCATCTGGCCCATCAAGACTCACTCTCATTTCATCAGTCCATAAAACCTTAGAAAAATCAGTCTTGAGATATTTCTTGGCCCAGTCTTGATGTTTCAGCTTGTGTGTCTTGTTCAGTGGTGGTCGTCTTTCAGCCTTTCTTACCTTGGCCATGTCTCTGAGTATTTTGTGCTTTTGGGCACTCCAGTGATGTTGCAGCTCTGAAATATGGCGAAACTGGTGGCAAGTGGCATCTTGGCAGCTGCACGCTTGACTTTTCTCAGTTCATGGGCAGTTATTTTGCGCCTTAGTTTTTCCACACGCTTCTTGCGACCCTGTTGACTATTTTGAATGAAACGCTTGATTGTTCGATGATCACGCTTCAGACGCTTTGCAATTTTAAGAGTGCTGCATCCCTCTGCAAGATATCTCACTATTTTTGACTTTTCTGAGCCTGTCAAGTCCTTCTTTTGACCCATTTTGCCAAAGGAAAGGAAGTTGCCTAATAATTATGCACACCTGATATAGGGTGTTGATGTCATTAGACCACACCCATTCTCATTACAGAGATGCACATCACCTAATATGCTTAATTGGTAGTAGGCTTTCGAGCCTATACAGCTTGGAGTAAGACAACATGCATAAAGAGGATGATGTGGTCAAAATACTCATTTGCCTAATAATTCTGCACACAGTGTATATTTATGCAATATTGATATGTAATAAAGTGTTATACTGTGTATTTACTGTAAATATGTCACATTCCAATGTTCTTCACATAGCAGAATATGTGCCAAGTATTTATATATATATATATATATATAAATCTATAGTTAAATATAAATATATATATATATAATATATATATATATATATATATATATATATGTGTAAATCTATAGCTAAATATAAATATTAAACCAAAATACCATCAGATATAGATGTAGAAATATGTATTTATGAATAAACTAGCGCAAGAGCAAAATCTTTTTACTTTCAACTTGTAATACCCACGCTACACAATGAACTCAAAAAGCTTACCTCTAGCGGAGTTAGCATGCAACAATTAACAAATGCATAACATATAACAAATATATAACATTTTGAGATGAATTAGGAGTTATAATTCCTCAAATGTAACCCTAAAAATTATTTTGTTAGAGATTGGATGACATTTAAGAAGCACCGGGCAGACAAGGCTCGCTCCAGACAACCTGCCTGCCGCTATTGCAGCCAGCGGGCAGCAGTAAGATGCCAGGATTTATCATTGCACCAGCAGCTGGTGGTGCAATGCCGCCCCTTGCTAGAGTGCAGCCAATCACGCGCCAGCAGACGCTGTCAATCACCCAATTCAGACTTGTCCGGGTTGATTTTGATCTGCAAAATCAGAGTTGGCAAGTAGGTTAGGAAGCAGCGGTATAATGACCACTGCTTCTTAACTATCGATTGCAGGGTCGCATATGTGAGCCTGCTCGAAGCTTCATAAAGCTTAACTAGCCAGATGCAGTGACTAACCTTTCCATTTTAAATCTTAGCTGTGAGCTAGCTGGTGAGTGCTGTGTTTCCTTTATGTATGTATGTATATATATATATATATATTTATTTTATTTTTTTTAAAAAATATATGCCTAAATCCATAAAATTATCAATTCAATGAATTCTGAAAAGGACAATGTACTTACTTCATATAGTAACCCTAAAGCAATTTTAGTACAGGTTATAAAGAATAAAAGATAGTTGATGATTTGCATCAGAGTTTCTGAACAGTAATGTAGTAGTGGCCCTAAATGATGCCCAGATGATATTAGAGTAATGTGAATAGCAGCAAGGTAATATTGTTTTCTTTTGAAAATGCTGCAGTAATCACATTCTCCATTTTATTTTACATAGAAGCACATGAACAATCTAGTCTGTTGTATCTTATAACTTGCGCCCTTGGATTTTCAATAGTTTCATGACTACTTAATAGTCTGTTTTACTCAAGTATAATTCATGATAATAACCATTCTATGGTTTAATTTCCCTAGGACTGCTCAGACACTGCACTAAAGTAGTATGTAATTAAAGGGATATGAAACCCAAATGTTTTCTTTCATGATTCAGATAGAGCATGCAATTTTAAGCAACTTTCTAAATAATCCTATTATCATTTGTTCTTCGTTCTCTTGGTAACTTTATTTGAAAAGGCAGGGTTGTAAGCTTAGGATCTGGCCCATTTTTGGTTCAGCCACCAATCAGCAAGTGACATTTACAGGCCCATTTATCAAGCTCCGTACGGAGCTTGAAGGGCCGTGTTTCTGGCGAGTCTTCAGACTCGCCAGAAACACAACTTATGAAGCAGCGGTCTAAAGACCGCTGCTCCATAACCCTGTCCGCCTGCTCTGAACAGGCGGACAGGAATCGGCGGACATCAACCCGATCGAATACGATCGGGTTGATTGACAGCTCCCTGCTGGCGGCCGATTGGCCGCGAGTCAGCAGGGGGCGGCGTTGCACCAGCAGCTCTTGTGAGCTGCTGGTGCAATGTTAAATGCGGAGAGCGTATTGCTCTCCGCATTTAGCGAGGTCTTGCGGACCTGATCCTGCAAGTCACCAATCAGCAAGTGCTACCCAGGTGATGAACCAAAATGGTTTGGCTGCTACACTTACATTCTTACATGCTTTACAAATAAAGATACCAAGAGAACAAAGAAAAATTGATAATAGGAGTAAATTAAAAAGTTTCTTAAAATTGCATGCTCTATCTGAATCATGAAAGAAAATAAAAATTTGGGTTTCAAATCTTTTTAAATATGCAAAGTTCTCCTTTATCTGACTATGCAGCGCATGACATCAGAGGTGGTGAAAGAAAATTGCTGTTCATAACATTGTTTTTTTTTCTCGTTTAACATCACGCCTCTTCAGAGCTAAATCTTTACAATATATTTTACTGTGTTTTCCCATAATAAAGTTGTAGTCAAATTATCAAATTATTACAATATGACTGCTAATTACTGACAGAAAATCATTCCTTGCACGCCAAGTTTTTTTTTCATATACTTTAAATAAAGCTCAATATATTGCATTTTAATGCTTATACAGTATAGTTAATTCACAATGTGGTGAACATGATTTGAAGTATATGAAGAAAAAACTTGGTGTACAAGGAATTATATGAGTGCTTAACCTTGAAAAGCAATTAAATGTATACTGAGCTTAATTTGAAATATATTTATTTACTTATAAATATATATTTCCATCAGTATTTCTTTTAATATAGGTTTACTTTATATTGGGCTAAATTGCGAGTGGAGGACTAGTGACTGTTAGCGCAAGGAGCGTAAATGCGACTGTGGTGTTTTTTACCCTATAATCCATATTACAAGTGGTACACTGTTTAAATTGCCACAAAATTGTCTACACAAACTTACAGTAATTTACGCTCTTGTATTACAAGTTGAAATTAAATGTGATCCCATTTAACGCTCAAACTTTTAAACGATCTTAAAGTTCACGTAAAGAGTTTGGCCGGAGGAAACAGTTGCACTAAAGTATTCTATTAACCCCTAAACCACCTCACCTCCACATCGCAAAATACCCCATTACACTATTAACCTTTAAACCACCAAATAGCCCACCGCAAAGGACCCCACTACACTAGTAATCCCTAAACTGCCACATAGTCCACCACAAAGTACCCCTCTATACTATTAACCCCTAAACTTCCACATAGCTCACCGCAAAGTATCCCACTACACACACAAAGCGGTAAATAGCACTCCCCTTTTAATATAGCCCATTATTGGACTTGGTTGGCACAAAAAATCTCAATCTAAACAAATGTTTTGCCTCCTATGTATAAATGTGTGCATGCATTTATAAAAATAAAACTGTGTTACTAAATATTGCATGATAATAATACATCTCTAGGGTTATTTGGATTACCTGTAATTATTAATACACGGGTATATTAAGCACGTACCTATAGCTATGTAGATATGTTTTAACATTTTACAACTAATCAGAGTAATTAGCAATTATTGATCAAAAAGTGTACATACAATCTAAAAATGTATAATTATATAAGAATAAAACCTTCGTATAATTCTTCATCGAAAAAAGGTGTTGATAGTAAAATGTTGGTTGAAATATTTTGTACCTTTATCTTTATGTCAAGTCTACAAGTGTATAATGTTTGTATTGTTTCTAATAAATATTAATTTTGTTTTTAAAAACAAATACTTGTGTTGAAATAACTCTCATTAACAAGATATCTTATTTGTTTGCTCAAATATATTTTGGTAGATATTTTGCAAAATAGTTGTTAATTCCCAAAAGACTGTGTTGTTTTTTTTTTCTTGCTGTCTTTCTCTACAAATATTTACTACTCTATCTATAACCCAGTATTGTTAAATTCATTACTAATACTTGTTGAACTCCTCTACAGTTAATGTTTTATTTAAAATGAAACAGATAATTTAAAATTAGTTGCACTATCCCTTACCTAAGGGCCATTCTGATTGGCTCTTGTTTGGCATTTTACATTTAATTCTTATCCTTAAAGGGCCATAATACCCAAATGTTTAAACAATTGAAAGTGATGCAGCATAGCTGTAAAAAGCTGACTAGAAAATATCACCTGAACATCTCTATGTAAAAAAGAAAGATATTTTACCTCAAAAGTTCCTCAGTAGCCACCTCCCATTGTAAAGGATTTCTAAGCAGCATTTTTGTGTGTCTGTCCTAGGACAGCTTAGGGGATGAGCCTTGTGCACTCTCATATTATTTCCCTATTCAGCTTACTATGAAATCTCATGAGAGTTAAGTCAAATCCCGGCTGACGACTGAACGATGAATGAGGTACCTTTAAATGACGTCATCCAAGATGGCGTCTGCCGAATTCCGATTGGCTATCAGCCAATCGGAATTAAGTTAGAAAAATCTGATTGGCTGATTCAATCAGCCAATCAGATTCAAGTTCAATCCGATTGGCTGATTGGTTCAGCCAATCGGATTGAACTTGAATCTGATTGGCTGATTCAATCAGCCAATCAGATTTTTCTAACTTAATTCCGATTGGCTGATAGAATCATATCAGCCAATCGGAATTCGGCAGACGCCATCTTGGATGACGTCATTTAAAGGTACCTCATTCGTCGTTCAGTCGTCGGCCGGGATGGATGCTCCGCGGTGGCGGAGCGAAGAAAGAAGATTGAAGATGCCGCTTCATGGAAGATGCTGCCGGAAGGAAGAAGACTTTGCTGCCGCTTGGAGGAAGACGTCGCCGGAGGAAGAATTCTTCTTTGCCGCTTGGAGGAAGACGTCGCCGGAGGAAGAATTCTTCTTTGCCGCTTGGAGCAAGACATCGCCCGAATCGGATGAGAAGTTCGGCCCGGTGTGGTGAAGACAAGGTAGGGAGATCTTCAGGGGGGTAGTGTTAGGCTTTTTTAAGGGGGGTTTGGGTGGGTTTAGAATAGGGGTATGTGGGTGGTGGATTGTAATAGGGGGGGGTATTGTATATGTTTTTAAATGCAAAAGAGCTGAATTCTTTGGGGCATGCCCCACAAAAGGCCCTTTTAAGGGCTGGTAAGGTAAAGCTTTGAACTTTTTTTAGTTTAGAATAGGGCAGGGAATTTTTTTTATTTTGGGGGGCTTTATTATTTTATTAGGGGGCTTAGAATAGGTGTAATTAGCTTAAACATCTTGAAATCTTTTTTTTATTTTTTTTAATTTACTGTTTGTTTTTTTTTGTAATTTAGTTTAGTTTATTTAATTGTATTTTTAGATAGATATTTGTAGTTTATTTAATTTATTGATAGTGTAGGTGTATTTGTTTTGTTTGTTTAATTAATAATATTAATATTAGATTTATTTTAATAAGAGTTTAGTTAGGATGTTAGAGTTAGATAGGGTTATTATACTTAATATATATATGATATAATAACGATATTAACTATATGAACCCTAATATAATTAGGGTTAATATAGTTAATATATATAATATAATAACTATATTAACTATATTAACCCTAATATAATTAGGGTTAATATAGTTAATATAGCTGGCGGCGGTGTAGGGGGATTAGATTAGGGGTTAATACATTTATTATAGGTGGCCGCGGTGTAGGGGGATGTAGATTGTAGGCAAAAGAGCAGTTTAGTTTGTGACAAAGCCCCGCCAAAAGCCCTTTTAAGGGCTTGCAAAAGAGCTGTTACTTTGGGGCAATGCCACGCAAAAAGCCCTTTTCAGGGCTATTTGTAGGGTTAGACTTAGGTTTAGTGGTAGGGATAGTTTAGTATTTTAGGGGTTGAATAATTTAATATAGATGGCGGCGGGGTAGGGGGATTAGATTAGGGGTTAATAATTTTAAAATAGATAGCGGCGGGGTAGGGGCTCACTTTAGGGGGTAGGTAAGGTAGATGGCGGCGGTGTTAGGGGCTTACTTTAGGGGGTTATAGATTTAATATAGCTGGCGCCGGTTTAGGGGTTAATAACTTTATTAGGTAGCGGCGGTTAAGGGGTTAATACATATTTTATTGTTAGGCTAGTGAGGGGGGATAGCGGATAGAGGGTTAGACGTGTCGGGCTATGTTAGGGAGGCATGTTAGACAGTGCGGGCTATGTTAGGGAGGCGTGTTAGACGTGTCGGGCTATGTTAGGGAGGCGTGTTAGACAGTGCGAGTGATTTAGACTTTAGTCAGGTTTTGTAGGCGCCGGCAGTTTCTAACGTGCCGCAAGTCACTGGCGACGCCAGAAATTTGTACTTAAGCAGATTTCTGGACATCGCTGGTTTGTCAGACTTACGGCACGTTAGCATCTGACCGCGCCATATATGGGATAGCTCGAGTTTCGAGCTGAAACTGCGGGCGACGCCGGTTCCCTCGCTTGCGCCGCAAACTGCGATCTATATCGGATCGCGCCCCAGAGGTGGTGAAAGAAAATTGCTGTTCATAACATTGTTTTTTTTTCTCGTTTAACATCACGCCTCTTCAGAGCTAAATCTTTACAATATATTTTACTGTGTTTTCCCATAATAAAGTTGTAGTCAAATTATCAAATTATTACAATATGACTGCTAATTACTGACAGAAAATCATTCCTTGCACGCCAAGTTTTTTTTTCATATACTTTAAATAAAGCTCAATATATTGCATTTTAATGCTTATACAGTATAGTTAATTCACAATGTGGTGAACATGATTTAAAGTATATGAAGAAAAAACTTGGTGTACAAGGAATTATATGAGTGCTTAACCTTGAAAAGCAATTAAATGTATACTGAGCTTAATTTGAAATATATTTATTTACTTATAAATATATATTTCCATCAGTATTTCTTTTAATATAGGTTTACTTTATATTGGGCTAAATTGCGAGTGGAGGACTAGTGACTGTTAGCGCAAGGAGCGTAAATGCGACTGTGGTGTTTTTTACCCTATAATCCATATTACAAGTGGTACACTGTTTAAATTGCCACAAAATTGTCTACACAAACTTACAGTAATTTACGCTCTTGTATTACAAGTTGAAATTAAATGTGATCCCATTTAACGCTCAAACTTTTTAAACGATCTGAAAGTTCACGTAAAGAGTTTGGCCGGAGGAAACAGTTGCACTAAAGTATTCTATTAACCCCTAAACCACCTCACCTCCACATCGCAAAATACCCCATTACACTATTAACCTTTAAACCACCAAATAGCCCACCGCAAAGGACCCCACTACACTAGTAATCCCTAAACTGCCACATAGTCCACCACAAAGTACCCCTCTATACTATTAACCCCTAAACTTCCACATAGCTCACCGCAAAGTATCCCACTACACTATTAAAATCCACCACAAAGCGGTAAATAGCACTCCACTTTTAATATAGCCCATTATTGGACTTGGTTGGCACAAAAAATCTCAATCTAAACAAATGTTTTGCCTCCTATGTATAAATGTGTGCATGCATTTATAAAAATAAAACTGTGTTACTAAATATTGCATGATAATAATACATCTCTAGGGTTATTTGGATTACCTGTAATTATTAATACACGGGTATATTAAGCACGTACCTATAGCTATGTAGATATGTTTTAACATATTACAACTAATCAGAGTAATTAGCAATTATTGATCAAAAAGTGTACATACAATCTAAAAATGTATAATTATATAAGAATAAAACCTTCGTATAATTCTTCATCGAAAAAAGGTGTTGATAGTAAAATGTTGGTTGAAATATTTTGTACCTTTATCTTTATGTCAAGTCTACAAGTGTATAATGTTTGTATTGTTTCTAATAAATATTAATTTTGTTTTTAAAAACAAATACTTGTGTTGAAATAACTCTCATTAACAAGATATCTTATTTGTTTGCTCAAATATATTTTGGTAGATATTTTGCAAAATAGTTGTTAATTCCCAAAAGACTGTGTTGTTGTTTTTTTTTCTTGCTGTCTTTCTCTACAAATATTTACTACTCTATCTATAACCCAGTATTGTTAAATTCATTACTAATACTTGTTGAACTCCTCTACAGTTAATGTTTTATTTAAAATGAAACGGATAATTTAAAATTAGTTGCACTATCCCTTACCTAAGGGCCATTCTGATTGGCTCTTGTTTGGCATTTTACATTTAATTCTTATCCTTAAGTGGCATGGACTCCATTTATAAATCTGCAAACATGTTTCAGGCTTGCACAAGTGTTATGAAATGCTAATTTAGTAGCTGTAGAATGTTGCTACTTAAGTTCTCCGCCCGCTCAAGGGTGGTAGAGGTAAATCAACTTATTGACAAGATTTGTTCTAATATGATTGGTTGGGCAACAGCAGGGGGCGTAAGCTGCAGAAGCATTTAAACATGAAGATTTTATTATTAATTTTTTGTGTGGAAAATTAACGTTGCTGTGCTTAAAATTAAGTATTTTTGCTCTTATGCTTGTAGAAAGAGTCGCTATGCACTTAAAGAGCAGTAGGGAGTATTAGCCAATGAGCTTCTATACCGCAGACCAGAACTAAAAACAACCGGAGCAGTTTAGATAATAGCTGCGCATGGGTGAAAAATACAGAATATTAAAAAAAATTGTTTTTCTAATATTCGTGCCTGTGCTATTCGGAATTATACGAATACTGAATATTCATGAAACATTTAGATTTCTTTACTTTAAACTAATCTAAATGTTCAGTTGCTACTGATGAAAAATGTTACCTGTAGTGTTAAATACCTACATTTAACACGCTGCAGTGGTTCTAATCTCGAACCTTCTTCCCAGAGCCTCAAGCCCGCTAATAGAAGGCTTAGAGCATGCTAAAACTCCTATTATTGTCGCCCTGGGCTCTGTGAAGAAGGGTCTGGATTAGCGAAATTCCACAGCGCACTACAGGTAAAAGCCTTCTTCACAGAGCTCAGGGCTGTGCTAATAAAAGCTTTAGTAAGCTCTAAACCTCCTATTAGCGTTGCCTGTGGCTCTGGGAAAAAGTGTTTCGCAGGTCACTCTCAGGTGCACTATAAGTATGTTTTTTTTTAACCCCCTCAGGTAATTTAAAGGACATTATAGTAACAAGATAGTAGGTAAAGTAGTACGAATGGTAAGTACCTATAGGTGCCAAATATTTTTGTAATCAACAAGCACCTGTTAGGGGGTCAATATAGCACATAGGTGTGTGAATAATACCTCTGAGAATCTAGATACATGATTCTCAGAGGTATTACACACCTATGCTATATATTGATATCTAGAGAGTTTAAAGGGATACTAACCCCTCATTTTTTTCTTTCATGATTCAGATAGAGCATGCAATTTTAAGCAACTTTCTAATTTACTCCTATTATCAATTTTTCTTTGTTCTCATGTTATCTTGATTTGAAAAATCAGTAATAAAAGGTTAGGAGCCAGCCCATTTTTTAGTTCAGCACCTTGGTAGAGCTGCTGATTGGTTTGCTACATTTAGCCACAAATCAGCAAGTGTTACCCATGTGCTGAACAAAAAAATGGTCTGACTCTAAAGCTTACAGTACTGCTTTTTCAAATCAAGATAGCATGAGAACAAAGAAAAATTGATAATAGGAGAAAATTAGAAAGGTGATTAAAATCTCATACTCTATCTGAATCATGAAATAGATTGGGTGTAGTGTCCCTTTAAATGTTTTTAAACATATATGATTGAATAGTTAAACCAATAAAGATAAAGTATGAATGGTTAAAAAAATGTTCCTGTATTATTCAGTGAGAATTGTTCCTATATAATTGTAGGGGTAAAGCACTCTTTTTTGTTACAGACTTTGTAACTCGTTTTCAATGAATTTAAAGGAAATGAAAGAGTACTAACGAATTTTGTCAGTATTTTATTAATTTTCTTTAAATGTTGTGATTTATTGATTTGGATATTCATGTGGTGAAAACAACATGAATATTTATGTTTCGTTAACAAATTTTAATTCATCACAAAACAAATGCACATGTCTTGTTCAGATTAAGATTATTTTTCAAAATTAAAACACACAGCTTTAACATTAACATATTTTTGTTAAAAAGTTTATGTTTAAAAGTTCCTTTTTCATATCTATGATATAAATCTGTTGAGTTTAAGCTGTGTATAAAAATCTTTTGTTCTGATCAACAAAAAAGAATTTACAAAATATTGTTATATTGTTGACAGAGTTCTGAAGCTTGAATTAAAAACATTTTAGCTAGTACTTGTAATACATTTTATCTGCTAGTATTCAGAAATAAATGATGTTATTAAAAAAAAGTCTCTTGATATCCAATAAAAGGTCAGCACTAAAACACAATGATAACTAAATATTTAAAACTCAGTAAGCAAAATGGTTTAGTCATTCATAATTGATTTGAGCCCCTTTGCCCTAACATTTTTCTTGACAATTCATTTGGTGAGTCGTTGCTAGGTGACTCCAACCTGTTGCACTATACTATCAGCAAAGCAAGACTATTGTGTTTCTAGGTTGCTATGCAATCAGTTTTAATTAGAAGTTGAGATGCCATGTATTATAAAGTAATGCATTACGAAGGATACATTAGAGATTTAATTCAGTATCTAACTATATGCAATAAACAGTTTTTTTTTTTAAACATTTAGAGAATGGTTCGTATATGAGTTTCATTTAAATATGAGCTGAATTTTTCTAATTCAAGCATGTTCTAAAGACATATTTCCAAGTCATTCTTGAAATAACAATTTAAAAAAAAAACATTTAATTTTATATCTAAAATTAAAAAAGCTTCATGGGCCCAATCCAATATGCAGCGTCGCCCGCAAAAGCTGACGACGCCAAATTTTGCGCTGGTTTGGTATCCTATATACGGCGTAACATAGAAGTTACGCTTGTATATTTCAACCTTCGGCCGTAGTTTTTTTGCCCATAGACTGACATAGAAAACACGCGCAGTTTGGTATCCAATATACAGCGTAAGGACTTACTCATGCAGAATTCAGAAAATCTACTCCATTCTCATCTCGCCACAAATTGCAGGCGCAGCAACCCTTGCACTGACTTAAAACCAACGTAATTCCCTAAAGGCCTAACAAACTCATGCGCAATCAAATGCATATCAGCAGCAAACCTCAAACAGTTAAACCTCTTCTAAGCATTCTTAATTCCTGCCCCTGCAAGTGTGTCAAACCAATCACAAACAGCACAACCTCTCACCTGCAGCCTTAAATCACCTGGCAATGCACACCCTCATTAGCCACCATGTTTCCCCTGCATTTTCTGCAACAAATACACAGACAGCATTGTGGGGCACAAGGGGTGCTGGAAGCCCTACAAGCCCCTGTTGTGGAGGATGTACCTGCTGCTGAGGACCCTGGTCATGGTGCTGTAGCCGTCCCTGCTGCTGCTGCTGCCCCTGCTCCTCCTGCTGTTGTCCCTGTTCCTGGTGCTGCCCCTGCTGCTGTTGTTGCTGCAGCTGGTCATAGGCCAGCAGGGCCTATAAGACGTCAGCATCAGCAGAGGGGAAGAGCAAGGGCACCAAGGATACACAGGGTTAGGGTCACCCTGTTTGGGTTTGGGATGACAGAAGTGGAGGTCAGGGAAAAGTATCGCTTGACTTCTGCAAGCCTCATTGACCTATATGAGGTCTTGAAGGATGATATTGACCCTCAAGCGAATAGGAACCGAGCTCTGACTGGTATGCAGAAGCTGTTGTGTGTTGAACACTTCCTGGCATCCGGCTCATTCCAGTAAACAGAGGGCCTTGTGTCTGGCTTCCGCAGTCCACCTTCTCCAGGATTTTAGGGGAGGTTTTGACTGCTCTAGATAACCAGACACAGCGATACATTCATTTCCCCCGTACCCCCCAGGAATGGAACCATCTTAAACAATGCTTCTATTGAATGGGGGGTATTCCCAATGTCATGGGGCAATTGATTGCACACATGTGCGTATCGTGGGCCAACATGAGGAGCCAATCCTCTATATTAACAGGAAAGGGTTTTACTCCTTGAATTGCTAGATGGTCTGCGATACCACTCTGAAATTCACACATGTGTATGCAGGCTTTCCAGGTAGTGCACATAATTCCTACATCCTGCGCCAGACCTCCTTCTTCCAGCTTTTCGAATCTGGCACACTCTTGGGAGGATGGCTGCTTGGTGAGTACCTTCATTCTGTCTGTATATTTCTACTAAAGGGACACTAAACACAAAATAATTATCTCATGTTTCAGATAGAGAATACAATGTTATACAACATTACAATTTACTTTTATTATCTCATTTAATTTATTCTTTAGATATCCTTTGTTTAAGAAATAGCAATGCACATAGATGAGCGAATCATATGAGGCATCTATGTGCAGCCACCAATCAGCAGCTAATGAGCATATCTAATATGCTTGTCAGCAAATGATGTCAAGAGAATGGAGAAAATTACATAATAGAAGTAAATTATAAAGTTGAATAAAATTGCAGGTTCTTTTTAACTCATGAAAGAAGAAATGTGTGTTTCATGTCCCTTTAAAGGGACAGTATACTATAAATAGTTTTTCACTTAAAGGACATTTTCTTAAAGGGACAGTCTACACCAGAATTTTTATTGTTTTAAAAGATAGATAATCCCTTTATTACCCATTCCCCAGTTTTGCATAACCAACACAGTTAGAATAATATACTTTTAACCTCTGTGATTATCTTGTATCTAAGCCTCTGCAAACTGCCCCTTTATTTCAGTTCTTTTGACAGACTTGCAGTTTAGCCAATTAGTGCCTGCTCCCAGATAACTTCACGTGCACGAGCACAGTGTTATCTATATGAATTACGTGAACTAACACCCTCTAGTGGTGAAAAACTGTTAAAATGCATTCTGAAAAGAGGTGGCCTTCAAAGTCTAAGAAATTAGCATATGAACCTCCTCGGTTAAGCTTGCAACTAAGAATACCAAGAGAACAAAACAAAGTTGGTGATAAAAGTAAATTCTAAAATTGTTTAAAATTATATGCTCTATCTGAATCATGAAAGTTTATTTTGGCCTAGACTTTCCCTTTAAAATGGAATGCTCTATCTGAATCACAAAAGAAAACATTTGTTTTCAGTGTCCCTTTAACTTTGTTGGATTCGTATAAAAGTAGATAGCTTTTTTTTGAAAAAAAATCTTTTAAATGAAATCCATGTTATGTCCCTTTAAGCACATGATGAACCTGTAGTAATCAGAATACATATGTTACATGACAGGTAACGCAGGGTACGGCTGCAAACCATGGCTGTTAACCCCCTTGGTGCACCCCCTTACAGAGCCACAACTCAGGTACCAGGAGGCCCACATACGGACCAGAAATGTCATCGAAAGGAGCTTTGGCCTGCTCAAAACCAGATTCAAGTGTCTGGATTTGACAGGCGGAGCTTTAATGCATGTTGTATTCTACACAACATTGCTGTGGACACACGTATATTGGGGGACATGGAACCAGAAGAACAGCAGCTGGTTCCTGTACCTGAGGATGTGGACAGGGGAACTCTGAGGGGGAATGAAGTGAAGGACTTTGTGATCCACGAATACTTCACCTGTAAGTTACAGATACAGTACAGTAAAACGTAACATTCACATGTATTATGATGTTTGACTGTACCTCACCAACCATTGCATGTGTATATATCATGTCTTGCAGAATTACATACTGCGGATTTCCACTGCATGCAAGTGAAACTACTACATCCCACCCCCCTTCCATTAACCACCCTAATTACTGTAAATTTCACATTTGTTTAATTCATGTTTATGTCACTATGATTTATTGACTATCATTAATAAGAATCAAAATGGATGTTTATACCTTATGTTCACACCTTCTGTAAATACATTATTATTTAGATATAACCCATGTGTCAATTTATATTGGATGTGAGAAACCTTGATTTACATCTTATAAGTGAATATTACTATATGTACCCTTCATACACAACTATGTGATGTGGTTTATAGAACATGAATATGTCATACACATGATAATATGACCTTTTTTGGGCCATTTCCACACAGGTCTTATTATATGTTTTAACAATATTACTGTACTAAAACACACCTCACATGGATGTGGATGACAATTATATGGTAAATTACAGAGGACAAGATTTATGGTGAACTATAAGAATATGTATTTCTTTTTTGGCATCTTGTATGAGGGAGCTGAGGTAGCTGTAGTGGATTTCTGCTGGTGTGCTGGCCACAGATGATAGGCTGGAGGCAGTGTCCTGCTGGTGTGTAAAGTGCTCAACCAACACACCCAAGAGTTTATTTTGTTCCCGCCATCTATTGTCCATCTGCATCGCATATCAGACTGAATTCTCATCATCTGCGACTGGTTTTGTACAATTCCATTTAATGATGCTGCAATGTACCTCTGCAGCTCTATGCTTCACTTGAGTAACCTCTCTTGGCTCCTGTGAAACCTCTGTTGGCATCTTTGAATGCTCTCGCAGCTTGTTATGAGCCTCCTCTGTAGTGAAATGTATTCCACACCCAGGGGAGAATACAGAACATCCACAGGTGGCTCTTCAGCAGCAGGGCTTCTAGGTGCTTAAAGTGCAGGTCCAGTGGATTCAGCTGGTGCTGGTGGGACATCCTCGGCTGCATCTGCTGGTGCAACATCCTCAGCTGCATCTGCTGGTGCGACATCCTCAGCTGCATCTGATGGTGCGACATCCTCAGCTGCATCTGATGGTGGGACATCCTCAGCTGCATCTGCTAGTGTTTCAGTTATTCCAGCTATATGCTCATCTGCAGATGCTGGAACTCTTCCAAGGGAAGAGGACGCTGGAGCTCTCCCAAGGGAAGAGGATGCTGGAGCTCTCCCAAAGGAAGAGGATGGTGGCGCTCTCCCAAGGGAAGAGGATGGTGGAGCTCTCAGAGTGGATTGGTAGTCCCATTAATGAGCAGTGTGTGACCACTCAGTTTGCACTTCTTGGGACATACCTTGTGTATATAATCCATGACTGCCCTGATATTGTGTTGGGGGGTAAAGAAATGTACCCTTTGTGGCTGACTTGGCTCCCCATCAAAGCCAAAATAAGAGTATTCCTCTGGCCAGGCGTCATATGCCAATGGTGGTGGCATCACTTCTGGGTCCTCTACTGATGCCATCCAACCCTGCTCATGCCTGGGAGCATAATGTTCAAGTTGTTGCCTGAAGACTGGTGGTGGTGGCTGCATGCCTGTGACTGGTGGTGGTGGTGGCTGCATGCCTGTAACTGGTGGTGGTGGTGGCTGCATGCCTGTGACTGGTGGTGGTGGTGGAGGTAGCGGCATGCCTGTTTGCAGCCTGGTGACAGGAGGTTCTGTGGAGGAGTCAAATGATGAGAGGGATTAGTACAGTCATATATATGTCCATGTGGGCATACAATGTACATTGATACATGCTAGGGCCTATACTCATTCTCATGTCAAACTCTATAACATGCATGTGCATAATGTGATTTGTGATATGAGGGATTTTAATCTGCCCAGTATACATGTCAATAATGGAGAAAATGTGTTCTTTAAGTGACACTATGGTCACATAATTTACTTTACCTGATGTAGGCACAGAACCTGCTTTCTGAGCTAAAAGTATTGTGAGGGCTATAGCGTCCATTTACTGAAAACTCAACATGTGGCTTGTGGCCTGTGTTACTCTGAGACATGTTAGTATTGCATTATTCCACCTCATATTAGATCTAATACTTACAAACAGTGATACAGTTTCAGATGTGTCTGTAGGTGAGAACTTAGGATCCAGTGATCATCAATCTGTTTGGTTTAGTATTCATGTGCAGGAACTGTCCACCAGACTAAAACAAAAGTTTCATTAATGGGAGAATACCTAAAAAAATATTTAAAAGGGAAAACTCTTATTACAGGGGTTCAAGAACAGTGGTAATTTGTGAAAGGTGCCATTTTAGATGCAACCGCACACTGTATGAGACATGTCTGTAAAAGTAAAAGAAAGCGGAAACCAATTTGGTTTTCCAAAGAAGTAGCACATGCTGTAAAGACAAAAAAGATAGCTTATAAAAATTACAGACACACACAAGCATATGATGATATATATGGAGACTTCAACAAAAAAAGACTAAGCAGTTAATTAGGAAGGTTAAAGCTCATGCAGAAGAGAAGATAGCACAGTCAGTAAAATATGGGGACAAAACATTCTTTAGATATATCAGTGAAAGAAGAAAAAATAAGGTAGGAATAGTAAAATTGAAATCAGTTGATGGTAGAATAATAGAAGGAGATAAGCAGATTGTAGACCTTCTCAATGATTACTTCTGTTCTGTTTTCACAAAAAATTGTGAAGATACAATGTCTACATTAAGGGATGCTACGAAAAATAGAAACAAGCTTAACAGTAATCTTTTTACAGAGGATGGGGTTTTGTTAGAATTATCAAAAATAAATGTTAAAAAGGCAGTGGGTCCTGATAATATTGATCCAAGGGTTTTAAAAGAACTTCGATCAGTGCTAACTGTCCCATTAACTGATCTGTTTAATCAGTCACTATTAACAGGAGCTGTCCCAGATGATTGGAGAATAGCAAATGTAATACCGCCTCATAAAAAGGGCAGTAGAGAAGAATCTGGCAACTACAGGCCAGTTAGTTTAACTTCAGTAGTAGGGAAATTAATGGAAAGCCTCTTAAAAGAAAGAATTATGACTTACATAAAGACAAACAATTTAGAGGACCAAAATCAGCATGGTTTTACTTCAGGGAGATCATGTCAGACTAATCTAATTGACTTCTTTGATTATGTAACAAAAGTATTAGACAAGGGTGGAGCAGTTTATGTAGCATATCTAGATTTCAGCAAAGCATTTGACACCGTCCCACACAATAAACTAATTCACAAACTGTATCTCCTTGGTCTAGATTCAAAAATTGTGAACTGGGTGGAATGCTGGCTTAAGGACAGAAAACAAAGTGTCTTAGTAAATGGAGTTCATTCAGCAGAGGGGGCTGTTAATAGTGGTGTTCCTCAGGGGTCAATTCTGGGGCCTGTTTTGTTTAACATATTTATCTACGATATCAGCAAAGGGCTACAGGGGAAAGTATGTCTCTTTGCAGATGATACAAAAATTTGTAACAGAGGGGATGTTCCAGGGGGGTAGACAAAATGAGAAGTGATATACAACAATTGGAGGATTGGACAAACGACTGGGATCTAAAGTTTAGCACAGCAAAGTGTAAAATAATGCATTTAGGGAAGAAAAATCCAAATGTTAATTACAGACTCAATGACACTTTACTGACTGTTACAGATGAGGAACAGGACTTGGGAATTATTTCAGATGATTTAAAACTTAGTAAACAATGTAGTAATGCAGCGAGTATGACTAGCAGAATGCTTGGATGTATTGGTAGAGGTATTTGCAGCAGAAATAGTAAGGTTCTTATGCCACTTTATAGATCATTAGTTAGGCCTCATCTTGAGTATTGTGTGCAGTTCTGGAGGCCATATCTTCAGAAGGATATTAACAAACTTGAATCTGTGCAAAGGAGGGCTACCAAAATGGTACATGGTCTAAAAAATAAAACTTACCAGGATAGGCTCAATTACCTAAATATGTATAGCTTAGAGGAGAGAAGGGAAAGAGGTGATATGATAGCAACTTTCAAGTACATTAAAGGGTTTAGTAAAACTGAGGCTGTGGGTATTTTACATAAAATGGAAAATTCAAGAACAAGGGGTCATGAGCTCAAGCTAAAGGGTAGTAGATTCAGGAGTAATTTGAGGAAGCACTTCTTTACAGAAAGAGTGATTGATTTATGGAATAAACTTCCTCAAGAGGTAGTAGCAACAAACACTTTGGGTGACTTTAAAAATGCATGGGACAAGCATAAGGCTATCCTACGAACTAGATAAGTTTATACTGTTAGGTAAGGTCGGGCAGACTTACTGGGCCTATGGCTCTTATCTGCCGTCAATATCTATGTTTCTATGTTTCTTGTTCATGAATTGCATTGTGTTCAGTAGCATTAATGTCAAATATAATTGTAGATGTTTTTGTTAGTAGGCCAAATACCATGCTCCTGATTGTGTACATGAATGTGTGACATTAAAGGATGTTATATCTCAAATACATATCATACTGGTGTGTGGGATGTTACTCACCAGCATGAGATGCTGTGGTTGCAACCCCTGAGTCATGAGCCCCTGGAAGTCCACGGACTGCTGTGATACTCAGGGACCTGCGTATCATCTCCTGCCAGGTGTTGTATTCTGCTTCCAAGGGTGGACCACCGCCTGTTCCCCTCTGGTGCATGGCTTCCTGCCCCATCTTCTCTTTCACCCGCCTCTTACAGTCATTCCATCTTTTTTTAAGGCCCTCAACAGTCCTCCTCTGCGGGGCCACACTGTTGACGGCATCCTCTACCGCCAACCATGCTGTTTTCCGCCTTCTGGCAACACCTTTGCCCTTCTCCTGGCCAAAGAGGGCACTGTGATTGTCCATGATGGCCTGGACTAGGGCAACATTCTCAGAGAATGAGAAATTAGGACATCTCATCCTCTCATCCTCTGTGGACACCTGGCTTCCTCCCTGCGATGTCCCTGGTGTGGGTTCCTCCCTATCCTCTCCCCCCCTTCTGTCCCCATGTGCACCCTCTGTCCCTCTCCTTGATGTGCCTGGTCTCTGGGGCTCTTGGGCCTCTCCCCTCCCATCATCCCTTCTAGCTCTCCCCACTCCACTTACTCCCTGACAGGGACCCCGCTGCTCCTCCTGTCCGCTACAATACTCCTCTTTCTGCCACTCTTCTCCCCTCCTCCCCTCCGCCCTACCTCTCCCTACCATCCTCACACTACACACACTCATACACTCACACTCACTCCCAGTTCAATCACACACAATAACAACCAAACACTCAGCCTATCACACTGTAAAATTGAAATAAAATGTGTGAGGTGTTAGAAAAAAAAAGGTGTTGTGTATTTTGTATATGTATGCATGCAAAATGTGTGCAATATGTAAAAAGATGTGTAAGTGTACAAGTTTACCCAACCAACAATGCGACCTAACTAACTCCTCTGTTTGCGCCTCTCTCTCTACTCTAACTAATTCTCAACTCCACTGTAGTGTGCTGTAGCTCAACGAACCATCCAAACACATTTTTAGATGAAGTCGCGGGTCATTTTTACGAGTATTAGCCTAATTTGCATAAAGCGACACTTTATTGAGACTTTACGTGGACAAAATACTGGCATAAGTACTTGCGACGACTAAAATGTGTATTTGCGCACTTTTCGGAACAACGCCAGTTTGTCCTACTTACGCCACTTTAGCATCTGATGGCACCGTATATGTAATACCCCGATGTGCGAGGTGAAATTACGGGCGGGACAGGTTCCCTCACTTGCGCCAAAAACTACGCCGTATATCAGATCGCGTCCCACATATATTCATACAATTCTTGAACATATCTGTAATTTGCACTATGCGGGGAATACCTTATATTTTATTTATTTTTAATGTAATTTTTGTTTGTGCATTAAAACACAAAACACTCCATTTATAATGCTGTAGACACAGCTTTGGAGCCCTTGTGCTGTGGGCTTGCTTAAGCGAGCTTGTAACCGCTAATTATGAAGCAGCGGTTTTAAGGCAACATTAATTCATCCTTGACTGATCTGCCCGTGATAATCACCAAACCCTGCATTCATGTGATCTATTGCATTATAACAGTAGGCGTGTTTGCTTGTGCAAATGTACAAGCTTTATCAGACAGGTTCCTTGCCTGGAAGCCTTGTCCATCTGCTTATTAATAAATAGGGGCCAAAGTTTACTTTGGCAACAAATGCCTTATTTATAAATACAAAGATATTGCAAATATTCAATAGGCATTTCTAACTAGGAAGCATGTAGCATAGATTTGTTTAAATACATCAAGATTTTCTTTTATTGGGACTATGTTATCCTTTATTGAATTTCTCCTGGAAATCTCTAGGAACACTTAAATTAGTTTTTGCTTTTTAGTTTTTCTTTACAATTTTTTGCTTGCTTTCATTTATTTATTGTAAGTACAATTTCCTTTGTGGTGCCAGTGGATTGTGCACTAGGGTTTGTATCCTTCTCCCTTTGTTTTGTACTTTAAAGGATTTTTTTTATTACTGATATGAAATATACCTGAGCATTAGCAAAAACTGCCATGAGAGTTAGCAAGAAGTATCTATCAGACAATGAGTATTCGTAGGAAGCACCTTTCAACCAGGACAAAAATGATACTGAAGTGTAAAGAGACATTAAAGTCAAAATTAAACATTCATGATTCAGACAGAGCTTGCCCTTTAAAAAACAAACAAAAAACATTCTCAACTTACTTCAATGATCAAATTGTGCAGTCTTGTTATTTGCACACTTTCTGAAACACCAGTTCCTAATGAGAATATGAATGAGTTCACAGTGTATACATATGTGAGTCTGTGATTGGCTGATGGATGTTACATGATATAGCTTTTAGTTTTAGACAAAAAAATAAATAAAAAAATAATGCAATATATATATATAAAAAATAATGCAATATATATATAAAATAATGCAATATATATATATATATTGCATTATATATATATATATATATATATATATATATATATATATATATATATATATATATATATATATATATATATATATATATATATTGAGTTTAGTTTGCGCTTAAATGCATGAAAAATGTATGTTCTAGAACATTCTAAAAGGGTGATATTTAGGGCTTCATTTGTTAAGCTGCAGATGCAGTTTGGGAGAGTTTTTGAAACAGGTTTACTCATTGAAGCCTGAAACCACAAGTTAAGAACCTCAGAAGTGGAAGTGTTAAAACATTCTAGACTGATCCATCAAGGGTGACTGACATGCTCTGCTCTTGTGCTAACAGAAGCAAATTTTATTTGCCTGACAGCAGAGTGCAGCTCTAGATTGCACAAGCATTTTTTTTATAATTGTAGATGTGTTTCTTTGTATTCACTAGTCTTTCTCTATACTTTCATTTTGTAATTAAACAGATATGATAAGGGCCTTCATATTGACTTGTCATATATATATATATATATATATATATATATATATATATATATATATATATATATATATACATGTATCTCTATATTAAAGGGATATGAAACCTACATTTTTTCTTTCATGATTCAGATTCAAGCGCATGCAATTTTAAGAAACTTTCTAATGTACTCTATTATCAAATTGTATTTGTTCTTTTGGTATCTTTATTTTAAAAAGCAGGAATGTAAGCTTAGGAGCCAGCCCATTTTTTGTTCAGCACCATGGGTAGCCCTTGCTCATTGGTGGCTTCATTTAGCCACCAATCAGGAAGCGCTACCCAGGTGCTAAACCAAAATGGGCCCGTTCCTAAGATTATATTCCTCCTTTTCATAAGCTTATATTCCTCCTTTTCACATAAAGGAAACAAAGAAAAATTGATAGTAGGAGTAAATTATAAAGTTACTTAAAATGACATGCTCTATCTGAATCATGAAAGAAAAAAAAATAGGTGTTATATCCCTTTAAAGCCCTTTGCATGCCTTTTTTTCCTCTAACATCTGGAGCCTGAGTTTGTCCTTATTCTTGGCACTAAGAGGAGGGATGTGTTGGCTGACCTAAGTGAGCGGGGTGGGATGTAGGGTGTCAGGAACTCTTTCAGGTACTGTGGGCCTTGGTTGTTTAAGGCTTTGAAGGTCAGAAGGCCAATTTTAAAATATGTTCACCATTTAAATGGAAGCCAATGCAGGGAGTGGAGAACAGGTGTTATGTGGCAGGAGCGAGTTTGATTGATATTTTCTTGCAAAACTGCTGCCGTATAGAGCTGCAGAAATGGTCTGGCTCCAAAGCATACATCCCTACTTTTCAACAAAATGTATCAAAAGAACAAAGAAAAAATGATAATAGAATTAAAGTAGATTTTTTTTTTAAAATCACATGCTCTATCTGAATACAAAATTTTGGTTTCATATCCCTTCAAATGCACATAGATATATCTTTGACTAGAAACATATTTACAATATACATATATTGGCAATAAAGCTTTTAGTTTAGCTATTAAAGTTATTACTGATTTAGGGGTCGAATTATCAAGCTCCAAATGGAGCTTGATGCCCCTGTTTCCCTGTTCCCGTGCGAGTCTAAAGACCGCTGCTCCATAACTTGTCCTCTGCCTCTTTGGCTGCGGTCTTCAATCCACCCGATCCTATACGATTGAGCTGATTGACACCCCCTACTAGCGACCAATTGGCCACAAATCTGCAGGGGGCGGCATTGCACGAGCAGTTCACAAGAACTTCTTGTGTAATGATAAATGCCGACAGCATATGCTCTCTGCATTTATTGATGTGTGGCAGACATGATACGCTACTTCGTATCATGTCTGCTTGCACTTTGATAAATTAACCCCTTAGTCTTAACATTTTTTTTGCACGTGCATGTGAAGGATACCTAGATATGCTCAGTGCACCAGCATTTTATTTACAGCAGCTGTTCAGGGCACCAGTGGGTCTTGTTCCATGTCAGCCTTTAACAAATTGACTTTATCAGATGGTACAAGTACCTTACTCTCTCTGAGCAAGTGCTGTGTGTAAAATGCTGGTGCACGGTGCATACTTAAATACACTTTTGAAACAGCTATAGCTTTTATTAGAAGCATTTTTGCTAATACATGTATATTACAAAAATGCTTCTATTCAAAACTGAAATGCATCTATGGGGATTCCAATTTTGGCCAAAATGCCCCTTTAAAACTAACATGTTTTTTTTACAAATGTTTCCCACTTGTATGTTGCAGTTTGGGTCTTTAAATATGAAATAAAAGGTGTAAAAATCTAGAACATTGTGTAAATGTTGTAGCTCTTTCTAGCATTTTAAAGGGTAAGACCTCTGGTTAATTTAAAAAAAAGCGCCCCAATTTGACCCAAAATTTAGTGTTTGTTAATATTATTAAAAAAAATTGCATCTTTAATTTTCTTTTTAAAACTGCAGTTTTATGGGGCTAAATGTGGTGGGTGTGGGGAGTTTGAAAAAAATTGGCACTGAAAAGGGCCTTTACATTGTGGTCTATGGGGACTGTGTGTTCCCAGTAAATATATATGAATATGCTTATATACATATATATTTATGTGTTAATATCTGTATATATACATTTTAACACATAAATATATATGCATAGAATTATATACATATCCTATATATTAAAAGGCCAGGTAAATTGACAGATGCAGTCATGCACAGTAGAGATTGTGTGAGGACAAACATACCTGGCCTTTAGGATTTGACAGCAGAGCAGAGATGGTGTGTGGAAGCGGCCATTGCGTTGGGCGTGGTCGGGCAAAGCGACCATGATGAGGCGGCGTGGCCAGCGGGAGTGCCTTGATGGGGCATGGCCAGGCAGGAACGGGTCAGGAGGGTGTGGTCGGGTGGGAGTGGGCGTGGTCTGAAGAGGGCAAAAGAATGGGAGAGAGCACAAAAGAGGGGGGAGAGAGAGCAAAAGAGAGGGGGAGAGAGAGAACATAAGAGAGGGGGAGAGAGAGAGCAAAAGAAAGGGGAGAGAGAGCAAAATAGAGGGGGAGCAAAAGAGAGGGAAGAGAGAGAGCAAAAGATAGGGGGAAGAGAGCAAAAGAGAGGGGGAGAGAGAGGGGGGAGAGAGAGGGCAGAGAAAGAGAGCAAAAGAGGGGTGGGGAGAAAGACAGACAAAAAGAGAGTGGGGAGAGAGAGAGAGAGAGAGAGAGAGAGAGAGAGAGAGAAAGAGAGAGAACAAGAGAGAGGGGGGAGAGAGCAAAAGTGAGGGGGGAGAGAGAGCTTAAAATAAAAAGGGAAGAGAGAGAGCAATAGAGGAGGGAGAGAGAGAGAGAGAGAGAGAGAGAGAGAGCAAAAGAGAGGTGGGAGAGAGAGCAAAGAGGGAGAGAGAGAGAGAGCTGCCCATCGCTGTGTGACTTACCCCTTTGCTACGCTAATTCTCATGCCGTGTCTCACAGCAGGAGAACGAGTCTCCTATTGGAGTCCATGGAATTGTGCTCTCATGAGTGCAATGCTTCCATGTTAATGCAAAAATGGGGTCGCGTTTGCGAGGTCGCATTCGCATTGCACCTCCCTTGCAATACCAGCGCACATTTGTGTGCTTTTTTTACAAAGTGGAGATCAAATATCGCTTTCACCGAAGCAATATCTTGCTCTCCATCTATAATCTGGACCTAAAAGTGGTCACTTGTTTTTCTTTTTTGGATCTAAAATGAAGCACAAAAATACAAAAACATTTAAAATACTGATGTTCCTGAAATAAAAAAACTTTTTAAGAAATTTATTTAAGCATTTTTAGAAAAAATATTTTATCATGTTTAAAATGCAGGGGGATTTGATTTTGAGGTTAATATCCCTTTTAAGAATTGATAACTTTTTTTTTATTGCAAGGTCATTCCTTAATATTGCAGTTTTGTTTTGATAACATATGCACAGTGTGGAAAGGCTTATGCAAATTTCTATCACTTAGTCATTCCAAGGTGTTCTAGCAGTGTACTATCTTTCATATAATTTAAATTTTAAATTTAGCAAATATTGACTATAGTTGTGAATGTGATAGTTATCAATACCACTTTTATGCAGAATTTATGTAGAAAATATTCTTTATTTGCTCTATCATATTGATGCTAGCACTTTGCCACACATGTTTTGATGCCAGTTCCATTTTGTTATCAAAATTTAATTAAATGGCAGGAATATAAACAGGTAGATTTGCTCATGTTTAACTGAGGATCAGTCATGAAATTTCCAGCTTCAGTCTGCCTTGTAAGTTTAATGACTATGGCCTTTCCTATTGCACATTACTATCCAATGGTACTCTTGCTTTCCAACATATTTTATATATATATATATATATATATATATATATATATATATATATATATATATATATATATATATATATATATATATGTGTGTGTGTGTACATAGATAGATAGATAGATAGATAGATAGATAGATAGATAGATAGAGATAGATAGATAGATAGATAGATAGATAGATAGATAGATAGATAGATAGATAGATACACAGTATTATTTACAAATACACAGTATATATACTTATATTCAAAACAATTTCATAGTAAAAAAAAACACTTCAATATAACAGAAGAACAGATTCTAAAGGGGACATAAAAGTCATTATTTACGATTTTATTTAGAACTTTCCAATTATAAAAATACATTTTTTTTTATGTTTTAATTTTTTATTATTATTTTAATTTTAATCCCCCAATTACATCAGTTTAACATTGGAAAGCAGCAATTGTATGCATCATGGCATAATATGTATCTTTTACCCAAAGCCATTAAAAGTCTAGCATGTGTCAATGTGTGTTAAACTGATGCTCATTGATACTACGCCACATATGTTTTGTATGTTTACAATCAGAAAATAAAGATAAAGAACAAAACTAAATCTATGATTGACCGATTTGTTAACAAAATCTTCATCTTGAACATTAGAATACGTTCCCCATTTGTCAGTCGAAATGGTGCTTCTAAGTTCAATCACCTAGATTACGAGTTTTGCGTTAGGCTTAAAAAGCAGCGTTGGCCGGTCCTAACGCTGCTTTTTAACGCCATCTGGTATTACGAGTCTTGCAGGTACAGGTGTACCGCTCACTTTTTTGGCCAGACTTGGCAATACCGCAAATCCACTTACGTAAATTGTGTATCCTCTTTTTTCAATGGGACTTGCATAGCGCTGGTATTACGAGTCTGCCAAAAAGTGAGCGGTAGACCCTCTCCTGTCAAAACTGGTACCGCATTTTAAAGTCAGTAGTTAAGAGTTTTACACTACAAGGCCGTAGCATAAAACTCTTAACTAAAGTGCTAAAACGTACACTAACACCCATAAACTACCTATTAGCCCCTAAACCGAGGCCCTCACGCATCGCAAACACTAAAAGAAAATTTTTAACCCCTAATCTGCCGAACCGGACATCGCCGCCACTATAATAAATATATTAACCCCTAAACCGCCGCACTCCCGCCTCACAAACATTAGTTAAATATTATTAACCCCTAATCTGCCATCCCTAACATCGCCGACACCTACCTACATTTATTAACCCCTAATCTGCCGCCCCCAACGTCGACACCACTATACTAAAGTTATTAACCCCTAAATCTAAGTCTAACCCTAACCCCCCTAACTTCATTAACTAAATTATTCCTATTTAAAACTAAATACTTACCTGTAAAATAAACCCTAAAATAGCTACAATATAACTAATAGTTACATTGTAGCTAGCTTAGGTTTTATTTTTATTTTACAGTCAAGTTTGTATTTATTTTAACTAGGTAGAATAGTTACTAAATAGTTATTAACTATTTAATAAACTACCTATCTAAAATAAAGACAAATTGACCTGTAAAATTAAACCTAACCTAAGTTACACTAACACCTAACACTACACTATAATTGAATTATTTCCCTAAATTAAATACAATTAAATACAATTAAATTAAATTATCTAAAGTACAAAAACAAACAAACACTAAATTACAGAAAATAATAAACAAATTACAAGATTTTTAAACTAATTACACCTAATCTAATCCCCCTAACAAAATAAAAAAGCCCCCCCAAAATAAAAAAGCCCTACCCTAACTAAATTACAAATAGACCTTAAAAGGGCCTTTTGCGGGTCATTGCCCCAAAGTAATCAGCTCTTTTACCTGTAAAAAAAATTACAAATCCCCCACAACATTAAAACCCACCACCCACACAACCAACCCTACTCTAAAACCCACCCAATACCCCCTTAAAAAAAACCTAACACTAACCCCTTGAAGATCACCTTACCGGGAGAAGTTTTCATCCAATCGAGCTGAAGTCCTCAACGAAGCCGGGAGAAGTCTTCATCCAAGCCGGGCGAAGTGGTCCTCCAGACGGGCAGAAGTCTTCATCCAGACGGCATCTTCTATCTTTAATCCTATTGGCTGATCCAATCAGCCAATAGGATTGAGCTGGCATTCTATTGGCTGTTCCAATCAGCCTATTGGTGATCTTCAAGGGGTTTAGTGTTGGTTTTTTTTAAGGGGGGATTGGGTGGGTATTAGAGTAGGGTTGGTTGTGTCGGTGGTGGGTTTTAATGTTGGGGGGATTTGTAATTTTTTTTTACAGGTAAAAGAGCTGATTACTTTGGGGCAATGTCCCGCAAAAGGCCCTTTTAAGGGCTATTTGTAATTTAGAGTAGGGTAGGGCTTTTTTATTTTGGGTGGGGCTTTTTTATTTTGTTATGGGGATTTGATTAGGTGTAATTAGTTTAAAAATCTTGTAATTTGTTTATTAGCTTCTTTAATTTAGTGTTTGTTTTTTGTACTTTAGATAATTTAATTTAATTATATTTACTTGTATTTAGGGAAATAATTTAATTATTGTGTAGTATTAGGTGTTAGTGTAACTTAGGTTAGGTTTTATTTTACAGGTCAATTTGTCTTTATTTTAGCTAGGTAATTTATTAAATAGTTAATAACTATTTAGTAACTATTCTACCTAGCTAAAATAAATACAAACTTGCCTGTAAAATAAAAATAAAACCTAAGCTAGCTGCAATGTAACTATTAGTTATATTGTAGCTATCTTAGAGTTTATTTTATAGGTAAGTATTTAGTTTTAAATAGGAATAATTTAGTTAATAATATCAATTTTATTTAGATTTATTTAAATTATTTTTTAGTTAAGGGGGTTAGGGTTATATTTAGGTTTAGGGGTTAATAAATTTAGAATAGTGGCGGCGACATTGGGGGCGGAATATTAGGTGTTAATAAATATAATGTAGGTGTTGGCGATGTTGGGGGCAGCAGATTAGGGGTTAATAAGTATAATGTAGTTATCGGCGATGTATGGGGGGGCAGGTTAGGGGTTAATAAGTATAATGCAGGTATCGGCGATGTTGGGGTGGCAGATTAGGGGTTAATAAGTGTAAGATTAGGGGTGTTTAGACTCTGGGTTCTTGTTAGGGTGTTAGGTGTAGACATAAATTTTATTTCCCCATAGGAATCAATGGGGCTGCGTTACTGAGTTTTACGCTGCTTTTTTGCAGGTTTTAGACTTTTTTTCAGCCGGCTCTCCCCATTGAATCCTATGGGGAAATCATGCACGAGCACGCACAGCCAACTCACAGCTAACATAAGCAGCGCTGGTATTGGAGTGAGATGTGGAGCAAAATTTTGCTCAATGCTCATTTTTTGTCTGTTAACGCCGGGTTTGTAAAAACCCGTAATACCAGCGCTGTCTGTAAGTGAGCGGTGAGCATAAACTGCTTGTTAGCACCGCATAGCCTCTAACACAAAACTCGTAATCTAGTTGAATGTGTTCACAAATTTTGTGCAATAAGATAGCTTCACTACAAATTGGCAGACAAACCAGGACAGCATTGTTCCTTTTATAAAAGACACCACGAAGAATGCACTGTTGATACTTCCATCATCTTTACAGGTCACTCATTTTCTTCATGTCACACAGGAGTTCTTACATGCAGACCTCTCGTACATAGACCAGAAAACTACAGTATTCTTTGACATGTTCAGTTTAAGAGAATCATTTAATACTCTGCATCTGGTATGACAAATTGGGTACAATTTAATGGAAGAAGATTCACTTTTCTCTTGTTAAGTGTATCCAGTCCACGGATCATCCATTACTTATGGGATATTAACTCCTCCCCAACAGGAAGTGCAAGAGGATTCACCCAGCAGAGCTGCTATATAGCTCCTCCCCTAACTGCCATTACCAGTCATTCTCTTGCACCCAACGAATAGATAGGATGTGTGAGAGGACTGTGGTGATTATACTTAGTTTCATACCTTCAATCAAAAGTTTGTTATTTTATAATAGCACCGGAGTGTGTTATTCCTTCTCTGGTAGAATTTGAAGAAGAATCTACCTGAGTTTTTCTATGATTTTAGCCGGAGTAGTTAAGATCATATTGCTGTTTCTCGGCCATCTGAGGAGAGGTAAACTTCAGATCAGGGGACAGCGGGCAGATTAATCTGCAAAGAGGTATGTAGCAGCTTATTATTGATGAGAAAATTCTGCCATACCGATATAATGTAAACTCAGCCTTAAATGCAGTAGCAGCAACTGGTATCAGGCTGTCATGTATGTATATTTTACACTTCAGTATTCTGGGGAATGGCACTTCACTGGAATTATACTGTATGCATAAAACTTTAGCCTAATTTGCAGGGACTAGCAACAGGCTTTTTAGTAACACTCAATTTATTAATGTTAAACGTTTTTTGCTGGCATGTAAAATCGTTTAATTTTCTGAGGTACTGGGTGAAAAAATGTTTTGGGCACTATTTTTTTCCACTTGGCAGTCGTTTTATTTAATTTATGACAGTTTACTGATCTCTCTCACTGTTATGTGTGAGGGGGAGGGGCCTTTTTTGGTGCTTTTGCTACGCATCAAAAAATTCAGTCAGAAGTTTATTGTCTTCCCTGCATGATCCGGTTCATCTCTACAGAACTCAGGGGTCTTCAAAACTTGTTTTGAGGGAGGTAATCACTCACAGCAGAGCTGTGAGATTGTAGTTGACTGTGATAAAAAAAAACGTTTATTTCTGTATTTTTTTTTTTTATTTTTTTTTTCTGCTATCAGGGTTAGTTATCCTTTGCTAATGGGATCAATCCTTTGCTAAAATTGTGTTTTTTACAAAGATTTGATGCTATAACTTTTCAGTTTATTAATTTTCAACTGTCATAACTTTTTCTGTGCTTCTTATAGGCACAGTACGTTTTCATATTATAGTAAATTACTTGAAAAGTATTTCCAAGTTGCTAGTTTATTTGCTAGTGTGTTAAACATGTCTGATTCAGAGGAAGATATCTGTGCTATATGTGCTAAAGCCAAAGTGGAGCCCAATAGAAATTTATGTACTAACTGTATTGATGCTACTTTAAATAAAAGTCAATCTGTACAAATTGAACATATTTCACCAAACAACGAGGGGAGAGTTATGCTGACTAACTCGCCTCACGTGTCAGTACCTGCATCTCCCGCTCGGGAGGTGCGTGATATTGTAGCGCCGAGTACATCTGGGCGGCCATTACAAATCACATTACAGGATATGGCTACTGTTATGACTGAAGTTTTGGCTAAATTACCAGAACTAAGAGGTAAGCGTGATCACTCTGGGGTGAGAACAGAGTGCGCTGATAATATTAGGGCCATGTCAGACACTGCGTCACAATTTGCAGAACATGAGGACGGAGAGCTTCATTCTGCGGGTGACGGTTCTGATCCAAACAAACTGGATTCAGATATTTCAAATTTTAAATTTAAGCTGGAAAACCTCCGTGTATTACTAGGGGAGGTGTTAGCGGCTCTGAATGATTGTAACACAGTTGCAATACCAGAGAAAATGTGTAGGTTGGATAAATATTTTGCGGTACCGGCGAGTACTGACGTTTTTCCTATACCTAAGAGACTTACTGAAATTGTTACTAAGGAGTGGGATAGACCCGGTGTGCCGTTCTCACCCCCTCCGATATTTAGAAAGATGTTTCCAATCGACGCCACCACATGGGACTTATGGCAAACGGTCCCTAAGGTGGAGGGAGCAGTTTCTACTTTAGCTAAGCGTACCACTATCCCGGTGGAGGATAGCTGTGCCTTTTCAGATCCAATGGATAAAAAGTTAGAGGGTTACCTTAAGAAAATGTTTGTTCAACAAGGTTTTATATTGCAACCTCTTGCATGCATTGCACCTGTCACGGCTGCAGCAGCATTTTGGTTTGAGTCTCTGGAAGAGACACTTGAATCAGCTCCATTAGATGAGATTACACACAAGCTTAAAGCCCTTAAGTTAGCTAACTCATTTATTTCAGATGCCGTAGTACATTTAACTAAGCTTACGGCTAAGAATTCCGGATTCGCCATTCAGGCACGCAGAGCACTGTGGCTAAAATCCTGGTCAGCTGACGTTACTTCTAAATCTAAATTGCTTAATATACCTTTCAAAGGGCAGACCTTATTCGGGCCCGGGTTGAAAGAAATTATCGCTGACATTACAGGAGGTAAAGGCCATGCCCTGCCTCAAGACAGAGCCAAACCTAAGGCTAGACAGTCTAATTTTCGTTCCTTTCGTAATTTCAAAGCAGGAGCAGCATCAACTTCCTCTGCACCAAAACAGGAAGGAGCTGTTGCTCTCTACAGACAAGGCTGGAGACCTAACCAGTCCTGGAACAAGGGCAAGCAGGCCAGGAAACCTGCTGCTGCCCCTAAGACAGCATGAATCGAGGGCCCCCGATCCGGGAATGGATCTAGTGGGGGGCAGACTTTCTCTCTTCGCCCAGGCTTGGGCAAGAGATGTCCAGGATCCCTGGGCGTTAGAGATCATATCTCAGGGATACCTTCTAGACTTCAAATTCTCTCCCCCAAGAGGGAGATTTCATCTGTCAAGGTTGTCAACAAACCAAATAAAGAAAGAGGCTTTCTACGCTGCGTACAAGATCTTTTATTAATGGGAGTGATCCATACGGTTCCGCGGTCGGAACAAGGACAAGGGTTTTACTCAAATCTGTTTGTGGTTCCCAAAAAAGAGGGAACTTTCAGGCCAATCTTGGATTTAAAGATCCTAAACAAATTCCTAAGAGTTCCATCGTTCAAAATGGAAACTATTCGGACAATTTTACCCATGATCCAAAAGGGTCAGTACATGACCACAGTGGATTTAAAGGATGCTTACCTTCACATACCGATTCACAAAGATCATTACCGGTATCTAAGGTTTGCCTTTCTAGACAGGCATTACCAGTTTGTAGCTCTTCCATTCGGATTGGCTACGGCTCCGAGAATCTTCACAAAGGTTCTGGGTGCTCTTCTGGCGGTACTAAGACCGCGAGGAGTTGCGGTAGCTCCGTACCTAGACGACATTCTGATACAAGCTTTAAGCTTTCAAACTGCCAAGTCTCATACAGAGTTAGTACTGGCATTTCTAAGGTCGCATGGATGGAAGGTGAACGAAAAGAAGAGTTCTCTCTTTCCACTCACAAGAGTTCCCTTCTTGGGGACTCTTATAGATTCTGTAGAAATGAAGATTTACCTGACAGAAGACAGGTTAACAAAGCTTCAAAATGCATGCCGTGTCCTTCATTCCATTCAACACCCGTCAGTAGCTCAATGCATGGAGGTGATCGGCTTAATGGTAGCAGCAATGGACATAGTACCCTTTGCACGCCTACATCTCAGACCGCTGCAATTGTGCATGCTAAGTCAGTGGAATGAGGATTACTCAGACTTGTCCCCTACTCTGAATCTGGATCAAGAGACCAGAAATTCTCTTCTATGGTGGCTTTCTCGGCCACATCTGTCCAGGGGGATGCCATTCAGCAGGCCGGACTGGACAATTGTAACAACAGACGCCAGCCTACTAGGTTGGGGCGCTGTCTGGAATTCTCTGAAGGCTCAGGGACAATGGAATCAGGAGGAGAGTCTCCTACCAATAAACATTCTGGAATTGAGAGCAGTTCTCAATGCCCTTCTGGCTTGGCCCCAGTTAACAACTCGGGGGTTCATCAGGTTTCAGTCGGACAACATCACGACTGTAGCTTACATCAACCATCAGGGAGGGACAAGAAGCTCCCTAGCAATGATGGAAGTATCAAAGATAATTCGCTGGGTAGAGTCTCACTCTTGCCACCTGTCAGCAATCCACATCCCGGGAGTGGAGAACTGGGAGGCGGATTTCTTAAGTCGTCAGACTTTTCATCCGGGGGAGTGGGAACTTCATCCGGAGGTCTTTGCCCAAATACTTCGACGTTGGGGCAAACCAGAGATAGATCTCATGGCGTCTCGACAGAACGCCAAGCTTCCTCGTTACGGGTCCAGATCCAGGGATCCGGGAGCGGTTCTGATAGATGCTTTGACAGCACCTTGGACCTTTGGGATGGCTTATGTGTTTCCACCCTTCCCGATGCTTCCTCGATTGATTGCCAGAATCAAACAGGAGAGAGCATCAGTGATTCTAATAGCGCCTGCATGGCCACGCAGGACTTGGTATGCAGATCTAGTGGACATGTCATCCTGTCCACCTTGGTCGCTACCTCTGAAACAGGACCTTCTGATCCAGGGTCCCTTCAAACATCAAAATCTAATTTCTCTGAAGCTGACTGCTTGGAAATTGAACGCTTGATTTTATCAAAACGTGGTTTTTCTGAGTCAGTTATTGATACCTTAATACAGGCTAGGAAGCCTGTTACCAGAAAGATTTACCATAAGATATGGCGCAAATACTTATATTGGTGCGAATCCAAGAGTTACTCATGGAGTAAGGTTAGGATTCCGAGGATATTGTCTTTTCTACAAGAAGGTTTAGAAAAGGGTTTATCCGCTAGTTCCTTAAAGGGACAGATTTCAGCTCTGTCCATTCTTTTACACAAACGTCTGTCAGAAGTTCCGGACGTTCAAGCTTTTTGTAAGGCTTTAGCTAGGATCAAGCCTGTGTTTAAAACTGTTGCTCCACCATGGAGTTTGAACTTAGTTCTTAATGTTTTACAGGGGGTTCCGTTTGAACCTTTTCATTCCATTGATATCAAGTTGTTATCTTGGAAAGTTCTGTTTTTAATGACGATTTCCTCGGCTCGAAGAGTCTCTGAGTTATCTGCCTTACATTGTGATTCTCCTTATCTGATTTTTCATTCAGACAAGGTAGTTCTGCGTACTAAACCTGGGTTCCTACCTAAGGTGGTCACTAACAGGAATATCAATCAAGAGATTGTGGTTCCATCTTTGTGTCCTAATCCTTCTTCGAAAAAGGAACGTCTGCTACACAATCTAGATGTAGTCCGTGCCCTGAAATTTTATCTACAGGCAACTAAGGATTTTCGACAAACGTCTTCCCTGTTTGTCGTTTATTCTGGTCAGAGGAGAGGTCAAAAAGCTTCGGCTACCTCTCTCTCCTTTTGGCTTCGTAGCATAATATGGTTAGCCTATGAGACTGCTGGACAGCAGCCTCCTGAAAGAATTACAGCACATTCTACTAGAGCTGTGGCTTCCACTTGGGCCTTTAAGAATGAGGCTTCTGTTGAACAGATTTGCAAGGCTGCAACTTGGTCTTCTCTTCATACTTTTTCCAAATTTTACAAATTTGACACTTTTGCTTCTTCGGAGGATGTTTTTGGGAGAAAGGTTCTTCAGGCAGTGGTTCCTTCCGTATAAAGAGCCTGCCTGTCCCTCCCGTCATCCGTGTACTTTAGCTTTGGTATTGGTATCCCATAAGTAATGGATGATCCGTGGACTGGATACACTTAACAAGAGAAAACATAATTTATGCTTACCTGATAAATTTATTTCTCTTGTAGTGTATCCAGTCCACGGCCCGCCCTGTCACTTTAAGGCAGGTAATTTTTCCATTAAACTACAGTCACCACTGCACCCTATGGTTTTCCTTTCTCTGCATGTTTTCGGTCGAATGACTGGTAATGGCAGTTAGGGGAGGAGCTATATAGCAGCTCTGCTGGGTGAATCCTCTTGCACTTCCTGTTGGGGAGGAGTTAATATCCCATAAGTAATGGATGATTCGTGGACTGGATACACTACAAGAGAAATAAATTTATCAGGTAAGCATAAATTATGTTTTTAGATGCAGCACAATTAAAATAAGCTTGTTATGCAGTATTATATGTAACACATATAACACAAAATCAACAGATAAAAGTTAAAAACCCAATAACTATACATGTATTATTTAAGAACAAGATATCACATCTGCTAATATATGAAAGGATCATTAATTATATACAGGCAAAACTCTAGTTAGATCCTGTGTTATAATAGTTTTAACAATTAATGTCTCTCTTTCTCAACAAGTATCTTTTCACACAAAAGGAAATGATTTGCTTAGACTGATTAATATCACTATTGACTTGACATTAATAAAGAAGTGTGTCTAAACCTGGCAATAACCTTTTCATTTTATTGATTATGAATCAAAATAAAGGTCGTAGGTCTTAATTGTGGTATGTGGTATTCGTTGTAATGGAATGTTAAATTCTGAAGCATACATTTATTGTTTATAAATCATTAGATGGTAATAATTATTTTTTTCTCCTGCCATGTGTACAGTAAATTAACTATTAAAAGAGACATAACTGTTTATATAAAAATAAAATAATTAAGCTCAAATGTTTTGTTGTAGCATGTAATAATAATCCATCACTTGTTTTCATTTCTTTATTTATGTTCCCATAGTATCAATACACAACCTCTTTTTTAGGCTTCCATTGCACCTCGCAGGGTGTTTTGTCAATTCCGTATATAAATCAAAAAGAACAAGGCATGTTCATAATCAAAACATGATAACAAATACATTTCAGCCTTTTTTGGTCATTGCCTAATACGCAACAAACATCATATAATTCCTTATTTATACTTTGGGTATATTTAACATAAAAAAATAGACCAAAAAAAAAATCCATCACTTGTTTATCCATCCTTATGTAGACTGACTACAATGATGTTAATATTTGTGGATTTAAACACAGGACCAATAAAAGAGTACCCATATTCAAGGGAGACTAAAATGTTGCTACCCAAAGCACTCCTGCACCAATCAGAGAAAGAAGAAACAGTGAAAAAGAAAAATATTATTAGGCAGCCCTTAAAAAAAGATAAACATCATACTGAGTCTGCATAAAAGTAAAGATTTTTATTATATATAATATAAATCAAACACTCATATTAGTAGATAAAAGACATGCGTGGAAATAAATCTTTATCAGGTACCTCTAAAGACCAAGTGCTGGCACTAATTGCTCAGTACATGGTTCATGAAAAGTTCCAAGAAGTCTTTTATTTGGAGATATAAAATCCTTCCTTTAATGTCCAGAGACAATTAGATTCAGTGGAAATTAAGTGACAAGTCCTCTCCTTGGTACCTGCAAAATAAACCTATGGGGCAAAAACATAACAAATCCTGATGCAACACTACAATGTTCAGTATAACAAAACTGAGGATTACAAACACTCACCGGATAGTCCAATAAACAGCCTACACAATTCATTCTGATTGGGTGTTTCTCTAGGCTTTCTCAATATCTAAATAACAGTCAGACGAGACTCACAATGTACCAACAATTCTACATGGGTGGTTTATTCTTTACATATGAAATGTGTTTGTGTTTGAAAATAATCCATAGTTGTGAAAAGTAAATTATAGTTGTAAAGTTTCTAGAGCTTTAAAAATGCAAATGTTTATATCAAAGTAAATATAAAATGTTCTCTGTCTCAGTTAATTTTTGTGCTCAGTTGTATTTTGTTCAGTTGTGTTTTGTTCTGTTTTGTTTATTACACTAATCACTAAAAAATGTAGCATTTATAGTTTGGATGCCTTTATTGAAACTGTTAAAACATTTCTTTAAATGAATTAAATGTTGTCACATAATTCTGAGTCTCATAGATTTCAGAAATAACTTTGTAATGGTCCCTTGTTCTTAATCAATACATGAATAATTTCTAGCAATCCTTGATAGGAAGCTCTAGACACCATCTGTGATAGCTGAAAAATCTATCTAGAGGCCATGTTGGAATTGTATAAAATATTATTGTCAAATAATTCTTTCATCCATACGCAAGTGCAGTTTATGCTGTCAAGCAATGGCTTTTGTTGACCACCGGGAAAAAAATCTGAATTTCTAATGTTCATTAAGACATTATTTTAAGAGCAGAGCAAAGCAGACTATTAAATACATCTGTATTATCTAGTGTGATTATGCTAGTGAATACTTACAAGATAACAAGAGTTTTTAAACTGCCTGAAGGATACCAGAGGCAATTGTAATACAAGAGAGATACATATACACAATCTCATTTACTACAATCAAATTTTAAAAAATCAGAAACTAAATAAAATGTATGTTTAAGTTGTCTATTTTTGCATTAAAATGTTTTAAACCTAAAGTAACAAAGATATAGGACAAACATATCACATCTAAAACACCTACTATTTAGAGAATTCATTTTTAAAAAAAAAATTATATACTTATTAAGCAGCTTATGCCAAATTATATTCAATTTTATCTCCAATGCAAAAAAGTTGGGAATACAGCACTCTTTTATAGAAAAATGAAAAAATCTATATTTATTTTAGTACAGTAGAACACTCTATCACAGAAATATAGGACACATGCAAAATTAAACGATCTAGCAAAAGAAAATCATCAGAAAAAACATCATATCAAAGTGAGCCCTACTTCTGTCAAGCCATATAGTTAGAACAATGGACCAGCAATGGCCAGCTGATACCAGACCTTGTTAAAAACACAGGTTGCGCCTTGGCAAGTAAACATAATAATAAAAAAGGTATCTATGCTTTCCAATGTAACACTCATTATATTCGGGGGGGGGGGGTGAAACTCACGTAGGCTTGTATATGTGCCCTTGCCGGAAGTCAGCCCGTGAATGTGCACTTGTCCTAGTCCGGATACATTTATAATATGGAATGTGAACGGATTACTAGTGGTGAACACATGGGACATGTTTATATGAGCATGCGCATGCTAGAACACAAAAGGACACTCAAGTCAAAAATAAACTTTATGATTCAGATAGAGCATGCAATTTTAAACAACTTTCCAATTTATAGCTAATTACAAGACATAGGGATCACTTTGATGTGGGTTTTTTTCAGATTTTCTTTTGCTAGATATTTTCATTTTGCATGTGTCCTATATTTCTGTAATAGAGTGTTTTACTGTATTATAATAAATATTGATTATTGCATTTTCTATAAAAGTGTGGTATTCCCTAACTTTTTTGCATTCAAAATAATATATCTCTAGTGCGTATCTTTTTTTTGCTGTTAAGAAATAAATTCTTTTATATATATATATATATATATATATATATATATATATATATATATATATATATATATATACTGTATATATGTACACATATATAGTTCTAGATTACAAGTGCAGAGCTATTGATAGTGCAGAGTGTGTTACTAATATTGTTGGTCTACACTCAGTATAGCACACAATCTGGTATTTGAGCGCTACACATAAAGGGCCAAATTTATCTCGCAATTAGTGGAGCGCTAATATATCTTGCGTCTGAAAATGGGCAAATATGGCTGGTTATTGCTACCGCAAGCTCATGGTAGAATTTAGCACTTATAAAATTAACAAGAGATCAGATTTCTGGTTAATTTTATAAATGCACCCCAAATGTCCCCAAAATACAGTGGTGTGTATTTTACTAAAAAAAAATTTTTTTAGCATTTTTATGTTTTAAAAAAATAACTGCACCAGGCAGTTTTTGGGGGCTAAAGTTGGTCGGTGTGGGGGTATTAGAAAAATAATGTAACTGAAAAGCTTTAGCACACTTAAAACTTAGGTAGTTAGCATGGCCAAACTATTCAACATGATGCTAGCCGATGTTAGCACGCCTGAGGCTTACACTTGAACGTAACCATTTTAAGAGCATTATTAATTTAACTTGAGTGTGTTAATTCTCATCAGTGCTAATATAGAAACATATTTTTGTGCTTTATTTGTAATCTAGGCCATAATGTTTATGCTGCCCTTTCACTTGCAGGGACATAAAATATTGGCTATCAGCGTTTTATTGTCATTTTAAGAGGGAATTGTTTAACAAAATGGTATAAAACAAAACAAAAAACAAACAAGCAAATAGAAAACATGGCATAAATGGACCCTGAACATAGATTAACTTCTTTCTTGTCACAATATATATATATGAGAGCTTTAAATCTGCTTTCACTGAAATTATTCACTGAGATGGATTCAATAAACTTAGTTTGTCAATTAGAATGATACTCACTGGTCTTGCTGAACTTTCAATTTTTTGTTACTCCAAGAATCAAAAGAAAGTAATCTAAACTTTAAAGGGACAATGTACTCTATGGTTTTCTCCCCTTTAATATGTTCCCTATTATTAATTTTACCTACCACAGTGTATTAAATTGTTTACAAATAACTTCACCTTTATTTTCTTGTTTAAAATAGCTGGTTTTGCTTTTTGTATCCCCGCCTATACTGAACAGGGTATGCATCTTTAAAGGAACAGTTTACTCGAAAAAATTCTCCTCTTTAATGTATTCCCAATGATCCACTTTACCTGCTGGAGTGTATAAAATTGTTTACAAGTATTTCCATTACCCTTATATTGGCATTTGAAATTTAGCCTGTGGTATCCCTTCCCATCCTGAAAGTTTTTGGCCTCGAGGCCAAGCTGTGTTAACACAGCCAGTAGATGAAATTACACTACCAGTGGTTTATAGAAGAGATAAGGTAATAAAATGTTAATTTTCCATTGTTCTCTCCATGTATTGGTGATTGGTTTATGGACAGATATAAGATAAAGAAGCAGGTATATGTACACAATGTGATAAAGTAATGAGATCTGATTATACCTACAAGCTCAACCCATGTTTGAAAAAAGACTGAAATCCATCGAGTTTAACTTATACAAATCTAAAATACTTACAAAAAGCTCCAGTTAAATTTAAATAATCCCACTAAAAGGTGACCCATTTAATACTAGCAATCATATCTATGAATTTTATTTATAGACAGAAATGTATTCAAACAATTTTTAAATGTATCTAGGGTATTGGCATTCACCACCTCCTTTGGTAATGAGTTCCACAATTTTATTGCTCTTACAGTGAAAAAAACAGTTTTATTGAAGGAGATTAAATCTCCTTTCCTCCAACCTTAAATTGTGACCTCTTGTCACAAACAATTTTCTTGGAATAAACAGAGCTTCTGCCATCTCTGTATTTGGGCCTTGAATATATTTATATAAAGTAATCATGTCACTTCTCAAGCGCCTTTTTTCTAAAGAAAACAGACCCAGTTTGGCTAGCCTCTCCTCATAGCTTAAATTCTCCAATCCTCTTATTAGCTTTGTGGCCCTTCTCTGAACTTTTTCTAGTTCTGCAATATCTTTTTTTGCGATCGGTTCCCAGAACAGCAATCCATACTCAAGGTGAGGTCTTACCAAGGTTTTATATAACGACAGAATTATGCTTTCCTCTCTTGAATCAATGCCTCTTTTAATAAATGCTAGTATCTTATTAGCATTTGAGGACGCTGCCCTGCATTGTGCACCCATCTTTAGCTTGTTATCTATTACTACCCCCAAATCCCTTTCCTCCTGTGTTTGGCTAAGTCTTGTCCCATTTAAATAATACGCTGCCTGCTTATTTTTACTTCCAAAATGTAGAACCTTGCATTTTCCCGTATTAAATCTCATTTTCCATTTACCTGCCCATACTTCTAATTTTTGCAGGTCCTTTTGTAACGAAAGTTCATCCTGCTCTGACCTAATGACCTTACTTAACTTAGTATCATCTGCAAAAATAGATATGCCACTATGTAATCCTTGCTCCAAGTCATTTATAAAAATATTAAAAAGTACAGGGCCCAGTACTGATCCCTGGGGGACTCCACTGATTACCTTTGTCCTATCTGAGTATGATCCATTTACTACTACTCGTTGCTCCCTATCTTTTATCCAGTTATTTATCCATGAGCTAACATTTTCAGCTATTCCCAGTCCCTTAATTTTGTGCATTAATCTCTCATGTGGCACTGTATCAATCGCCTTTGCAAAATCTAAGTATATCACATCAACTGATTCCCCTTTATCTATATTTTTACTTACTTCCTCATAGAATCTAATTAGATTAGTTTGACATGATCTATTTCTCATAAAACCATGCTGATTAGAACTCATAATCTTGTTTACACGAATATGCTCATCAATATAATCCCTTATAATCCCTTTGAATATCTTCCCCACTATTGATGTCAGACTAACTGGTCTATAGCTTCCTGGATCATCCCTACATCCCATTTTGAAGCACCACATCAGCTTTACGCCAATCCTTGGGTACCATGCCTGAGGATAATGAGTCTTGAAAAATTAAGATTAGAGGTTTGTCTATAACAGTGCTAAATTCCATTAACACCCTTGAGTGTATTCCATCTGGGCCTGGAGTTTTATTTATCTTAATATTATCAAATTTGTTCCCAGTTAATGGTAAGGGCTGGCATGTTCTATTTTGTTCCAAAGTATCAGCCAATGGTTCCTCTCTTGTGTATACTGAAGAAAAAGCTGGTTTAGTACCTAAGCCTTCTCTCTGTCAATGTTAATCATGCTACCCTCCACACATTTTAATGTACCTATATTGTCTTTCTTAGATTTTTTGCTATTTATGTACTTAAATAATTTTTTAGGGTTAGACTTAGAATCCTTTGCAATTAATTTTTCATTTTCAATTTTGGCTAATTTGATTGCTTTTTTGCATGCTTTGTTACATTCCTTATAAATATGGAATGTTGAGTCTATACTATTTTCTTTGAATAATTTAAATGCCCTACATTTTTTCCTAATTTCTCTTAACACATTTTTATTCAGCCACATTGGCATGGATTTTTTATTTTTATTTTTATAACCATATAGTATTTGTTGATATGTATATTTATTTAACAAAGTTTTAAATGTTATCCATTTATCCTCTGTATTTTTATTAGAGAATAATTTGTCCCAATTTATGTTATTTAATGATTTCCTTAAATCATTGAATTTTGCTTTTTTAAAATTAAAAAGTCTTGGTTAAACCTTTAAGACACTGCTTATGAAAAGAGATTTCAAATGTGACCATGTTATGATCATTGTTACCCCAATGTTCTTTGACTTCTATGTTTGATATTATATCTATATTATTTGATAGCACTAAATCCAATATAGTGTTACGCCTAGTTGGCTCCTGTATTAATTGTGACAAGAAGGTATCCCTGAAAACATTTAAAAATCTATCCCCCTTAGCTAAATTGCTAGTTTCATTGGCCCAGTTTATATCAGGGTAGTTAAAATTGCCCATAATTACAGCACTGTTATTAGCAGCCTTACCTATTTGCATTAGTAGTTGAGTTTCATCCAGGTCACTAATGTTGAGAGGCTTGTAGCATGTTCCTAGTAATATTGTTTGGGGATTTTTCCCCCCACTCTTTATTTCCACCCACAGGGTCTCTACATTGTTGCCTGTAACATAAATATCTTCCCTTATTGTAGGTTTAAGGTTAGGTTTAATATACATGCAGATTCCTCCACCCCTTTTAGTATTCCTGTCCCTCCTAAATAAAGTATACCCATCTAAGTTAACTGCCCAGTCATGTGAATGATCCCACCAAGTCTCAGTTATACTGATAACATCATAGTCCTCTTCTGTAACTAAGAGCTCCAGCTCCCCCCTTTTACCTGTCATGCTTCTTGCATTTGTTGCCATACATTTCAATTTCATATGCTTTCTGCTGATACCTGTTGTGCTTTCCTCCATACTTTCTAATATGACATTTCTTAAGTCATCTATTCTTTGAGATATAAAAGGAGTGACAGATTCACAGACTGGCCTCTCTATTCTATTTTGTTCTAACTGACCCTCTCCCCCATTGCCTAGTTTAAACGATTCTATAAACTTGCTTCCATCCTTTTCCCCAACACACCTGCACCCATGTCATTCAGGTGCAATCCATCCTTACTGTACAATTTGTACCCAAGTGAAAGTCAGCCCAGTGCTCTAAAAAGTCAAACCCCTCATTTTTACACCATGTCTTTAACCATGAATTAACAGACCTTAGCTTGTTCTACCTTACTGAATTAGCACACGGCACTGGTAATATCCCCAAAAATATTACTTTCGAGGTCCTTGCTTTAAGCTTGCTACCTAACTCTCTGAAGTAATTTTTTAGGACTCTCCATCTCCTGCTAACAATCTATCAGTATGAACCACAATATGCCTAACACGAGCCCCTGGAAGACAGCAAACTGTTTTATCTAAAGGGTCTGGATGAAAAATTACCCTATCAACCTTCCTAATAATAGAGTCTCCTACCACCATCTGCCTCAGGCCCTGACTTGTTTGCCCCTCTTCCATGACTGAAGAACTGTTAACTATGTGCCCCTCTACCATGTCTGAAGGACTGCCCACCATAGTATGCTCCTCTTCCACAGCTAAAGGACTGTTCACTATACTAGGCAGCACAGCCCTCTCTGACACTGCCACCCCTGAACTGATATCCCCAACATCTTCACTAATCTGGCAAATCTGTTGGGGTGTACCAGCTCAGAACTGGCCTGTCTCTTCCGCTTACCCTTATCTCGCCCTCTGACTGTGACCCAGCTAGATCCTGGAGTGTCCTCATCTGAATCCTCCCCATTCCCACTGAACTATTAACAACCAGCTCTGTCCTATCCATTTCCCTTTCAAGTGTCTGAATTTCATGCAGTGTTGCAATTCATTCCTCCAGAACTCCAATATGAGTTTCTAAAGAGACAATATGCTCACACTTGCCACAAACATATAATCCCTGAAGCGGGTGCTCCAGTGATGCAAACATATGGCATTGGCAAGCTATACACTGAATGAGATTCTCACACATACTTACTAAAATGTTTAACTTAAAAGTATAAAATAATTATATTTCCCCTTGGTTACTCCATACTCTTGTTTGCCTAAGTACCTTGGTTAGCTAACTATTATACTTAAACAGACATTCTTACTTTATCAGAGAATCAATGCAGAAAAACTTTAAAGAGCAAGCTCCATGAGTTACTGTGCTAAATTTATAGTCTAGGTAGGCCCAAACAGGTGAAAATAATCCAACCCCTAATTACCCACACAGGAAAAAAAATAAAATAAATATACATATATAAATAAATAAAAATGGATAGATACAAACCAATAAACAGTTATTTTTTTTTATAAAATGCAACCCTTGCACAGCAAACAATTTATAAATTAACTTGGTTAGCTAACTATTTTACTTAGATATAAACAAGGTACAGTAAGGGCGCTATGAGCTAAAGATCCCGTGAAATAACAGTGCGTATATAAAATAATGTGATACTAACACTTAGAGATTATATTAGACATTTTTGTGCATTCAGTGCGAATACCTTCAGATAGTGAATGTAGAGGTGTTTTGTGTGGCCAGTGTAAACTCTAAAAAGACTCAATAGGTTCAAAAAGTTTTTTAAAAACAACAAGTTATTTAATAATAAAATTTATTACAAGTACGGAAAAAATTGTAATTGGATTAACTCCAAACAGCTTGTAAAAATTGATAGAGACGTCTCTAACGTGGACCACAATACTATATATAAACCAGCAAGTTAGAAAACAATTTTAAAAATGTATAAGCTAATATCTCTTTCTAGGAGCATAGAGTTAATGACTTAAAATGTATCATTAGGTATAAAGTAACAAGTCTACACAGTTGATATATAAAAAAAACTCTCTAACGACACAATTTGTATAAAAAAAATCAATTGATAATAGACCGTGCTATAGCTTCATTAATATAAAGGAAAGTCTGTTTCCAAATGCATAGATATTTGTTCAGCTGATAATATGCTATGTATTTTCCTATGTTTTTAGTGAAGAGGTGCGAAGGGAGTTAGTAGCACAGTTCCTTATATGGACCGTACCTTTATAATTAGACAGTCTTTGACTGCAGGGAATTTAAATTCATCCTGCATTTTCAAGGAATAGTAGATCACAGTCGATAGCCACTATGCGGTAAAGTACCTTGAAATTTGGTTATCCAGGATCGCCAAGTGTCCTCAGTCTCCTCTGGTGTTCCACGGCTAGTGTGTGTCTCGTGGTGCTGGCGTCTTATGTCATGACCGGTAGCTTGGAGACTCTGGCCACACCTGTCAATCAATGCTCTGGGAGAACGTCTGTAGTGGTCACCGCTCTATAGCTAGTGTTGCAGTTTGCAAAAGGTCACCAATATTTTGGGAATAATGCTGATGGTTGTTGAGACAAGTCCCTTCTGTTGTGATAACCTGCTCTTAGTGCTCAAGCACGCAGGTTATTAATGTAAGGCAGAGTTGAGTTATATCAATAAAGGCAACCCGGGTTGAGAAAGATGATGATATATGATACTGATATAAATTTACGGTACACAGTCCCACTGAATTCAACGCGTTTCACTCTTTCATAGAGCTTTATCAAGAATATTTATTTTATATACACACTGTTATTTCACGGGATCTTTAGCTCATAGCACCCTTACTGTACCTCGTTTGTATCTTTTTTTCCGTGTTTAGATTGAAATTATAAAGTAAGGAGTTTGATTCACCCCCTGACACTAGTGCACTATTAACTCCAATTCATTACCTCAACTATTATACTTAAACAGACAATCTTACTTTAACAGAGAATCAATGCAGCAAACCCTTAAAGAGCCCCTTTAAACAACTTTCCAATTTACTTTTATCATCAAATTTGCTTTGTTCACTTGGTATTCATTTTGAAAGCTAAACCTAGGTAGGCTCACACTGATTTCTAAGCCTTTAAGGAACCGTCTAGTCTTCACATACCTCCAAATCTTATGAGTGAAGTAGAGCTCATTCCCAACTATTTCACTAATGCCATCTACATGTGTACATGTACCTTGTAATGTGATCCAAGGAGCTAGGACCATCCTGAGCTGAGATATTGAGGTTTCCTTAAACATCTGTATAACCAAAATTTGATGTGCACAATGACACAAATGTGGTTGCCCTGGTTAAACCAAGTAAAATTAAAATAGAAAATCTGGTGGGTTTGCAATATCAAGACATAGAGGTAATACCCCCTAAAAGATAGGGAAATTAAAAATGGTCAAACAACCTATGTTGAGCCACTTGAGATGGATTGACCCTGCAGACTTTCTAGGGGCAGATTTAAATTGCAAGGAATGTAGTGAAAGTAAATAATGAAGATGCACTACAATGCTTCTTCAATATGTATAATTAAAAATAAAACTATAGCTTAAATAATATGAATAATTAATATAAAAATAACATTTTTCAATACCTCTTTAAATACTAATCAAAGTAAATTGTGAGCTTTTTTAAAGTTATGGGGTACATTTATTAAAGTTACTAGTAACTAGTAGAAGAGAACCTATATGAGACTGTCCTTGTCACTTGAAGTGCCCCAAATTACAGCTTGACACTAATATTTAGATAGAGAGATATGTTTTAATTTGCATATGTAATTTGTATTATAAATAAATATTTGTAAATAGTTCTCACAGTTGTAGATAAAAAAAATAAAAATAAACATGCATAACAATTGGAGCAATATTATTAGATAAATGAAACTTACACTTCCATTTTCCAAGCACTAAAAGTTATGTGATTTATTTTTCTGGTCTGACATATTGATACAGACTTCCAGACTCTCTATTGTTTTCTATGGTAATCAAAAGAAAAACTGGTACAGAATACACAATTTACTAAAAACTCTTTAAGTGACTTCTTGATCTAGGGCACCTTATTCCAGACAATTATTTTCTATGATGTCTGCGACAAGAAAGGTGTCAAATACACTTTTGCTATCCGGGGGGATTTTTGGATGTGAGTTAGAGACAAAACAGTGTGATAACTTAAAGAACTTAATTGGATTTGGCTTTTTGCAGCCAGAACATATGTTAAATTGATCAGTCGCAAATCCACATTGTAACTTTAATCCAGCGCCAGGGAAAAGTAAATCGTTTTGAATAGGGCCTATAGCTTTATCAACCTTAGAGCTGGATTACATATGTATTTTGATTTGCAGACACAGGTAGATTGCTAGTTGAAGCTTTGACTAATGGAGGCATATGTATAACCATATTATTCCTCTGCTTCAAAGATAGATCCCAATTATAATGCATTTTAATGGCACACCACTTTTGAAAACTACACCTATAAAATACTTTATTGGCCTCATTTGCTATTTGACAGATGTTGACAATGTTTCCAACTAGGGAACATGTACGCTCATTTTCACTGCAAGCAGGCAATGGATGCTATTTGCACTCTGCTTGCAGTTATAATTGGACAAGGATGTTTTTGAGCAATGCTCCTCCAGTCATGCAAGAACTGGATCTGTATACAATATATAAGGTGGCGCAACGTACTTTCTGATTCTTATTGAGCACAGTTTAGAATATGTATATATGTTTCTTATTTATTATTAATAATATTTCTTTATAATATTTATATTACAGGTGGAAATGAAGTTACCAACACGTGTGTATATTGATTTTTCCTTATTTTCCCCTTGTTTCAATGTTTAGTTTATACATAAAAGTAATGTTATAAATACGTATGTATATTGATTTTCTCTTATTTTCTCCTTATTCCATGTGTTCACTTTGTCATGTCACTTCATATAGGGTAATTGTATTACCTGCTTCAAAACTTTTACTTCAACCTCTTAAAGATACACTCTTATATTGATACACCACTAGGATATTGTAATCCACATGAAGAATATTGTATTTATACTAGACAATCTTATGACAATCTTTAAAAAACATATACTCTCTTCTAAAAATATATATATATATACTTTCTTCTAAAAAATACTTAAAAGACACCGGTGTCTGTATATGGCATGTCTCCTTTGAGACTTTATTCTTAAAACCTTATCAAATGGTAACTTTATTTGCTAAGCGTTATCCAAAAAAAATATATTGCATTGAGATACAGTGTAACACAATCTTTTATAAAACAATATTTGATAGTGTCCCGCAATTAGTTTAGATATTATATACCATTTCCTTCAATATAATTAGATTGCCTTAGGACAAATAATAAAATGTCAAAAAATATATAATATAATATCCTTTTTAAGGTATCTCTATTGTGTTGCTTCCCAGGTTTTCATTCTAAGAAACGGTATTTGCTTATCTTATAATATTTCTTATTGGCAGTGGGTGGTAGTTCATTTAAAACCATATGTCAATATTGGCTGTTTAAAACGCTGTATGTTTATTTACATACAGTTTTTTTCTTTCCTTTGTTCTCCTTCCTGTAAACAGTGCACTGTTTCAATAAGATTCTTTCCCCCATGTGGATAGTTCCGATGGAGCCCTGTGTCATCCAGTCTCCGTTTTACCAGACAATGGGATTAGAGATTCAAACCCTCCAATGGGTAATGCTGGTCTGCATCCACCTGCTCTCCTTGTGAAAAGAAACTCACGGACTTCTTGTCAACAGTCTCTATACTTCTCCTAGTATCTGTGGCTGGCAAGGTAACCGGAGCTCGTTAGAATCGTTCCGTTCTTCCGGATTTACTGGGTTTTTTGCTGTTTAGTTTCTACGTGATGGCAGCGTGTAGCTGATGGTTTGCTTTTAGGTTTCTATGCGTTTTGGCTGTCGGCCTTTTTCAAGAAACCTGAAGTGGTCGATTCTGTGCCTTTTAAAGCCTAGTTTTTTACCGCCTTCTTGTTAACCTTTTCTTTGCCAGTTCTTTTTTACAAATGTCACTATTTCTTGTCTTTTGTCCGTTTGTCATATGTTTATATACATCTGTTTGGAATATTTTTATTTTTAATAAATTTGGAAATGGTATTTATTTGAAGATGGTATTTATAGTATCTTGTCAGATTACATTTTAAAAAGTTACATTTTTGAAATACGGAACACTTACAATTGCATACTATGGAGAAGGAACAAACTTTGAATTTCTATTGCTTATTCACGATATATTATTCATAGTTGTTTTGGTCCTAAAATTTACCTTGAAAAATATTTAAATAATTATTCTGAGTTCTACTTGTATAATTATAGCTTTCTGGTTATTTCCTTAAACTCCCTTTTTAATTAATTCCAATTAGTTAGATATATTCAATTTAGATGTTCCGAACTATCCAGAATGCTTATATATGTTGTTTATTTCTAATTTTGTTAGCTAATACTAATGATCAAATTTATATTTATTCTGAACCATAGTTGCAACAAGAAAAGGATTGAATATAATAATGTATCAATCAAAGAAGGACCAGGGCTGCACAGTGTTCAACTTGCTTTATTACTAAAAATACACGGAATGACTCCCAAGAGTGGGACATCTATGCTCCACCCAAATCCCAACAAAACAAAACCCACAACTAAAAACAAGAAGAGCCTAGAGAAGATAAACAAACAACACTCCTAACTATGATACTGCAGTATGCTAATATAGTACTATATAGAATTGCCCATACAGACACAATTTATAACTAGATGGCACACATAGTATCAAAATCTCAAGTAACCGGTTACTGTTGTGAAATGTAGCAAGCGGGGCCCCAGTGAAAAACTCACAAGATGTAGCTAGATATCTGTGAATAATAATGTCCAGTCCCAGACACTGAGTGCTAGTTGCACGCTTTTGTAAACATCACAGTCCTACTTATAATAGCAGTTCATTTGTAACAATTGCAACCTTTGCTGATATCGCCTGGCTTACTGCAACAACGACAAAGTTGTTAAGAGATCAAGCATTCAACACAACAGCATCTTTGTACATTTGTATCAGCTACCTGACACATTGCATGCAATTAGTGTTGAAAAGTTTACACTGTGAACAGATGAAAAAACAAGCGGCAATATTCTACACATACTGAAGTGGATATATAAGTTCTAAGCCTGAGCGTGTAGTTTACACTTATGTGCCAGGCGATCTCAGCACTCAGTGTCTGGGACTGGACATTATTATTCACAGATATCTAGCTACATCTTGTGAGTTTTTCACTGGGGCCCCGCTTGCTACAATTCACAACAGTAACCGGTTACTTGAGATTTTGATACTATGTGTGCCATCTAGTTATAAATTGTGTCTGTATGGGCAATTCTATATAGTACTATATTAGCATACTGCAGTATCATAGTTAGGAGTGTTGTTTGTTTATCTTTTCTAGGCTCTTCTTGTTTTTAGTTGTGGGTTTTGTTTTGTTGGGATTTGGGTGGAGCATAGATGTCCCACTCTTGGGAGTCATTCCGTGTATTTTTAGTAATAAAGCAAGTTGAACACTGTGCAGCCCTGGTCCTTCTTTGATTGATACATTATTATATTCAATCCTTTTCTTGTTGCAACTATGGTTCAGAATAAATATAAATGTGATCATTAATATTAGCAAACAAAATTAGAAATAAACAACATATATAAGCATTCTGGATAGTTTGGAACATCTAAATTGAATAAATCTAACTAAATGGGATTAATTAAGAAGGGAGTTTAAGGAAATAACCAGAAAGCTATAACTATACAAGAAGAACTCAGAATAATTATTTAAATATTTTTCAAGGTAAATTTTAGGACCAAAATAACTATTAATACTATATTGTGAAGAAGCAATAGAAATTCAAAGTTTGTTCATTCTCCATAGTATGCAATGGTAAGTGTTCCGCATTTCAAAAATGTAACTTTTTAAAATGTAATCTTTTATTTAACAAGATACAATAAATACCATCTTCAAATTTATTAAAAATAAGAATATGCCAAACAGATGTATATAAACATATAAACGGACAAAAGACAAGAAATAGTGACATTTGCAAAAAAGAACTGGCAAAGAAATGGTTAACAAGAAGGCAGTAAAAAACTAGGCTTTAAAAGGCACAGAATCGACCACCTCAGGTATCTTGAAAAAGGCTGACAGCCGAAACGCGTAGAAACCTGAAAGCAAACCATCAGCTTCACGCTGCCATCACCTAGAAACTAAACAGCAAAAAATCTGGTAAGTCCGGAAGAACGGAACGATTCTAACGAGCTCCGGTTACCTTGCCAGCCACAGAAACTAGGAGAAGTATAGCGGCTGTTGACAAGAAGTCTGTGAGTTTCTTTTCACAAGGAGAGCAGGTGGATGCAGACCAGCATTACCCATAGGAGGGTTTGAATCTCTAATCCCATTGTCCAGTAAAACGGAGACTGGATGACACAGGGCTCCATCGGAACTATCCACCTGGGTGAAAGCATCTTATCGAAACAGTGCACTGTTTACAGGAAGGAGAAGAAAGGAAAGAAAATAAAACATATGTAAATAAACACACAGGCCTAGATTTGGAGTTCGGCGGTAAAAGGGCTGTTAACGCTCCGCAGGCTTTTTTCTGGCCGCACCATAAATTTAACTCTGGTATCGAGAGTTAAAACAAATGCTGCGTTAGGCTCCAAAAAAGGAGCGTAGAGCATTTTTACCGCAAATGCAACTCTCGATACCAGAGTTGCTTACGGACGCGGCCGGCCTCAAAAACGTGCTCGTGCACGATTCTCCCATAGGAAACAATGGGACTGTTTGAGCTGAAAAAAAACCTAACACCTGCAAAAAAGCAGCGTTCAGCTCCTAACGCAGCCCCATTGTTTCCTATGGGGAAACACTTCCTACGTCTGCACCTAACACCCTAACATGTACCCCGAGTCTAAACACCCCTAACTTTACACTTATTAACCCCTAATCTGCCGCCCCCGCTATCGCTGACCCCTGCATTACACTTTTAACCCCTAATCTGCCGCTCCGTAAAACGCCGCCACCTACGTTATCCCTATGTACCCCTAATCTGCTGCCCTAACATCGCCGACCCCTATGTTATATTTATTAACCCCTAATCTGCCCCCCACAACGTCGCCGACACCTACCTACACTTATTAACCCCTAATCTGCCGAGCGGACCTGAGCGCTACTATAATAAAGTTATTAACCCCTAATCCGCCTTACTAACCCTATCATAAATAGTATTAACCCCTAATCTGCCCTCCCTAACATCGCCGACACCTACCTTCAATTATTAACCCCTAATCTGCCGACCGGAGCTCACCGCTATTCTAATAAATGTATTAACCCCTAAAGCTAAGTCTAACCCTAACACTAACACCCCCCTAAGTTAAATCTAATTTTTATCTAACGAAATTAATTAACTCTTATTAAATAACTTATTCCTATTTAAAGCTAAATACTTACCTGTAAAATAAATCCTAATATAGCTACAATATAAATTATAATTATATTATAGCTATTTTAGGATTAATATTTATTTTACAGGCAACTTTGTAATTATTTTAACCAGGTACAATAGCTATTAAATAGTTAAGAACTATTTAATAGTTACCTAGTTAAAATAATAACAAATTTACCTGTAAAATAAATCCTAACCTAAGTTATAATTAAACCTAACACTACCCTATCAATAAAATAATTAAATAAACTACCTACAATTACCTACAATTAACCTAACACTACACTATCAATAAATTAATTAAACACAATTCCTACAAATAAATACAATTAAATAAACTAGCTAAAGTACAAAAAATAAAAAAGAACTAAGTTACAGAAAATAAAAAAATATTTACAAACATAAGAAAAATATTACAACAATTTTAAACTAATTACACCTACTCTAAGCCCCCTAATAAAATAACAAAGCCCCCCAAAATAAAAAATTCCCTACCCTATTCTAAATTAAAAAAGTTACAAGCTCTTTTACCTTACCAGCCCTGAACAGGGCCCTTTGCGGGGCATGCCCCAAGAATTTCAGCTCTTTTGCCTGTAAAAAAAAACATACAATACCCCCCCCCAACATTACAACCCACCACCCACATACCCCTAATCTAACCCAAACCCCCCTTAAATAAACCTAACACTAATCCCCTGAAGATCTTCCTACCTTGTCTTCACCATCCAGGTATCACCGATCCGTCCTGGCTCCAAGATCTTCATCCAACCCAAGCGGGGGTTGGCGATCCATAATCCGGTGCTCCAAAGTCTTCCTCCTATCCGGCAAGAAGAGGACATCCGGACCGGCAAACATCTTCTCCAAGCGGCATCTTCTATCTTCTTCCATCCGGTGCGGAGCGGGTCCATCTTGAAGCAGGCGACGCGGATCCATCCTCTTCTTCCGATGTCTCCCGACTAATGACGGTTCCTTTAAGGGACGTCATCCAAGATGGCGTCCCTCGAATTCCGATTGGCTGATAGGATTCTATCAGCCAATCGGAATTAAGGTAGGAATTTTCTGATTGGCTGATGGAATCAGCCAATCAGAATCAAGTTCAATCCGATTGGCTGATCCAATCAGCCAATCAGATTGAGCTTGCATTCTATTGGCTGATCGGAACAGCCAATAGAATGCGAGCTCAATCTGATTGGCTGATTGGATCAGCCAATCGGATTGAACTTGATTCTGATTGGCTGATTCCATCAGCCAATCAGAAAATTCCTACCTTAATTCCGATTGGCTGATAGAATCCTATCAGCCAATCGGAATTCGAGGGACGCCATCTTGGATGACGTCCCTTAAAGGAACCGTCATTAGTCGGGAGACATCGGAAGAAGAGGATGGATCCGCGTCGCCTGCTTCAAGATGGACCCGCTCCGCACCGGATGGAAGAAGATCGAAGATGCCGCTTGGAGAAGATGTTTGCCGGTCCGGATGTCCTCTTCTTGCCGGATAGGAGGAAGACTTTGGAGCACCGGATTATGGATCGCCAACCCCCGCTTGGGTTGGATGAAGATCTTGGAGCCAGGACGGATCGGTGATACCTGGATGGTGAAGACAAGGTAGGAAGATCTTCAGGGGATTAGTGTTAGGTTTATTTAAGGGGGTTTGGGTTAGATTAGGGGTATGTGGGTGGTGGGTTGTAATGTTGGGGGGGGGGGTATTGTATGTTTTTTTTTACAGGCAAAAGAGCTGAAATTCTTGGGGCATGCCCCGCAAAGGGCCCTGTTCAGGGCTGGTAAGGTAAAAGAGCTTGTAACTTTTTTAATTTAGAATAGGGTAGGGAATTTTTTATTTTGGGGGGCTTTGTTATTTTATTAGGGGGCTTAGAGTAGGTGTAATTAGTTTAAAATTGTTGTAATATTTTTCTTATGTTTGTAAATATTTTTTTATTTTCTGTAACTTAGTTCTTTTTTATTTTTTGTACTTTAGCTAGTTTATTTAATTGTATTTATTTGTAGGAATTGTGTTTAATTAATTTATTGATAGTGTAGTGTTAGGTTAATTGTAGGTAATTGTAGGTAGTTTATTTAATTATTTTATTGATAGGGTAGTGTTAGGTTTAATTATAACTTAGGTTAGGATTTATTTTACAGGTAAATTTGTTATTATTTTAACTAGGTAACTATTAAATAGTTCTTAACTATTTAATAGCTATTGTACCTGGTTAAAATAATTACAAAGTTGCCTGTAAAATAAATATTAATCCTAAAATAGCTATAATATAATTATAATTTATATTGTAGCTATATTAGGATTTATTTTACAGGTAAGTATTTAGCTTTAAATAGGAATAAGTTATTTAATAAGAGTTAATTAATTTCGTTAGATAAAAATTATATTTAACTTATGGGGGTGTTAGTGTTAGGGTTAGACTTAGCTTTAGGGGTTAATACATTTATTAGAATAGCGGTGAGCTCCGGTCGGCAGATTAGGGGTTAATAATTGAAGGTAGGTGTCGGCGATGTTAGGGAGGGCAGATTAGGGGTTAATACTATTTATGATAGGGTTAGTGAGGCGGATTAGGGGTTAATAACTTTATTATAGTAGCGCTCAGGTCCGCTCGGCAGATTAGGGGTTAATAAGTGTAGGCAGGTGTCGGCGACGTTGAGGGGGGCAGATTAGGGGTTAATAAATATAATATAGGGGTCGGCGATGTTAGGGGCAGCAGATTAGGGGTACATAGGGATAACGTAGGTGGCGGCGATTTGCGGTCGGAAGATTAGGGGTTAATTATTGTAAGTAGCTGGCGGCGACGTTGTGGGGGGCAGGTTAGGGGTTAATAAATATAATACAGGGGTCGGCGGGGTTAGGGGCAGCAGATTAGGGGTACATAAATATAACGTAGGTGGCGGTCGGCAGATTAGGGGTTAAAAATTTTAATCGAGTGGCGGCGGTGTGGGGGGACCTCGGTTTAGGGGTACATAGGTAGTTTATGGGTGTTAGTGTACTTTAGGGTACAGTAGTTAAGAGCTTTATAAACCGGCGTTAGCCAGAAAGCTCTTAACTCCTGCTATTTTCAGGCGGCTGGAATCTTGTCGTTAGAGCTCTAACGCTCACTTCAGAAACGACTCTAAATACCAGCGTTAGAAAGATCCCATTGAAAAGATAGGCTACGCAAATGGCGTAGGGGGATCTGCGGTATGGAAAAGTCGCGGCTGTAAAGTGAGCGTTAGACCCTTTAATCACTGACTCCAAATACCAGCGGGCGGCCAAAACCAGCGTTAGGAGCCTCTAACGCTGGTTTTGACGGCTACCGCCGAACTCCAAATCTAGGCCACAGTGTTTTAATCAGCCAATATTGACATATGGTTTTAAATGAACTACCACTCACTGCCAATAAGAAATATTATAAAATAAGCAAATACCGTTTCATAGAATGAAAACCTGGGAAGCCACACAATAGAGATACCTTAAAAAGGATATTGTATTATATATTTTTTGACATTTTATTATTTGTCCTAAGGCAATCTAATTATATTGAAGGAGATGGTATATAATATCTAAACAAAATTGCATAATCATTCCTAACGAGACATTGCCTAATAGAACAAGCCAAAGTGGTTAAATATTTCTAAATGGACACTGTCAAATATTGTATTATAAAAGATTGTGTTACACTGTATCCCAATGCAAAATATTTTTTTGGATAACGCGTAGCAAGTAAAGTTACCATTTGAGAAGATTTTAAGAATAAAGTCTCAAAGGAGACATGACATATACAGACACTGGTGTCTTTTAAGTATTTTTTAGAAGAAAGTATATGTTTTTTAAAGATTGTCATAAGATTGTCTAGTATAAATACAATATTCTTCATGTGGATTACAATAACCTAGTGGTGTATCAATATAAGAGTGTATCTTTAAGAGGTTAAAGTAAAAGTATCGAAGCAGGAAATACAATTACCCTATATGAAGTGACATGACAAAGTGAACACATGGAATAAGGAGAAAATAAGAGAAAATCAATATACATACGTATTTATAACATTACTTTTATGTATAAACTAAACATCAAAACAAGGAGAAAATAAGGAAAAATCAATATACACACGTGTTCGTAACTTCATTTCCACCTGTAATATAAATATTATATTATAAAGAAATATTAGTAATAATAAATAAGAAATATATATATATATTCTAAACTGTGCTCAATAGGAATCAGCAAGTACGTTGCGCCACCTTATATATTGTATATCTATTTCTATAAACCAATGGGATAAGTTTATTAAAGGTGAGCAAGATTCCTCCATTGATCAGGACAAGTAATAAACTCTTTTTCATGATTCTAAGAACTGGATCTGTCAATCGCCCAAACTAACAAGTTTGTGGGGATTTATCTCGACACCTCAGTGCTTAAGAAGCGGAGGTCAGATGACTGCTGCCTCTTAACTTGTTTTGGCTGCATAGAACATATAACCCTATATGGTTTTTGGAACTTATTATCGTTTATTTGTTCCCAGAGAGTCAGATGTTTCTATTAGTAAGGGTTTAACACTAACATCCCAAGAATCACATAAAAATAAAAAACTGAAAATATCCATAACATCACCTAGTAAGTATATATGCAGTAAATCACAGATTGTATGCCTCAGTGGTATACTTCTGCAGATACTCTTATTCTTATACCTGCAGTGAAAGTAGCTTCTTCTGTTTAATATTAGTATCATGCCTTACTTTAAAAAAAATCAATTTTATTCAAATCTATGCGATCAGAATCACATTAAGCAGTATTTAATGCAGTTTTTTTGGCAAATTGCAATTATACAAACAAATATTACTTTCTCTTCTGAGGAAATGTCATTTAAACTGTATTTAAATGCAAACTACTATTTAGAATTGTCTGCACAAAGGTTATTAATGGAATAACAGTCAATGACTTATTTTGAAAGAAGTATGTTAACAAAGGTGAACAGCTATGGTATAAATCATACTTGTTTTCCTCAAAATGTATATACTTTTTCAAAAACTTTGATTACCAGTCACCCTGCTGTGACTTAGATACCATGAATTTAGTAAAAAAATGATTCAAAACTATTTCATAAAAGAGACTTGAGCTTTTCCAGAGTGAATTCCAATACTGAGGTAATAGAAAACAACCAGTCAATGAAAAATATATATTTTTCTCTCAGAAAATAAATTGGAAAAGGCAACAGACACTTCAATAAATATACTCTGCTCCTTTTTTTCTTCAATAAAATATAAATCTTAAAAAAAACCTCTGCATGCATAATACTAAATTGTTGCCTAATTAATTACATGATATTTGTGCATGCATTTGTTCACTGTTTATTTTAGTTATTGCTTTTGTTTAATATAGCTTAATATTAATGCAACAATTGTCTAGATAAACAAACTCAAGATTACAATCACATTGAAATAAGAATTAAAAAATGCACAGCATTCTTAAGCCTACTTGAATATTAATTGAATTAAAGAGGCATTAAACTCATATTCCGAATAAGTTTGAAATGTACTATTTTAATTCTTTTCCCTTTAATTTAAAAAATGTCAAAGCTTGTGTGCATTTAGATAATTAATAATCCTGCCTCTCATACATGCTGCATAGTGATTGTTGATATGTGCAGGTGATCATTTATATCTTCGCTAATTATCTATAGCAACAATAACGATGAAGCTTGTTAAAGAAACATATCAGGACTGCAAAAGATATGTATGCAGATTGCAACATAGTTGCCTAGATTCAATAAAACTATTTTGTTAAAACTAATATCTTGCTAAAAACAACTTGTTAGAACTTTGCCACTTAAGAATTTGTGAATTCAAAGAGATTTGTGCGCTCCGATTGTCAGAGCAGTGGTGAAATTAACATCATTGGATCTGCTTTTGTCTTGCAACTGTTAACCTCCCGCCACATCACAAATATGTTTTTAAAAAGTTTCCATAAAACAAAACACAAAAAAACCCTATATAAGACAGTTTGCTCTAACATATACACAAAAGAAACTTACAACAATGTTCAAGAAAAATTAAATGAAATAAAAAACCAGACAACCTCGTCAGTTTTTAAATAGAGTCACAACAACCAACATGGGATACTTCAGACTAGCAATCGCATCTTTCTAAATCCTGTGTGCTGAGTTTCCCAGCACACCCTAGAATGCCCACAATCAGACTTTTGTTTGCATCTATGAGATTAACAAGACAAATTCTGTTCTATCCATTACTTTAACATATCAAAACACACGTGAATATTTAACAATTACCCACATTTACAAAAACCCTTTTACAAACAAGTTTTCAAAGTGTTGTGATAGTAATTATTGTTTCAGCTCTCTTGGATGTGTGACATATCATGTATTGGGCACTGTGACACAACTTTATATGTTGAGAAACCCCCAATCCATTGTCTAGAAAAAGAAAGGTGATAAGACCCTCAATGAATTTCGAACATGGTCTTGCCTTAGCATCAAGTTCTCAGCAGGCTAACAAGCATCCATTAATCTTGCCCAGTGATTATTATCTGATGCAAATAAAAATAAATTCAATGGGGCAGATGTATTAAGCAGCATTTGTGTTTAGAATTTAAACCTTATTCTTACATTTCTTTGCTGATGCATAAGTGGATTGTAGAGCATGAAAAGTTGGTGATTGAATAAAAGAAAAAGCAGAAGTAATAGACACCAACAAAATGTAACTTAATTCAGGTATATTAAAATCCTATAACAAAACAAATTTTACTCAATTTTAGTACAGTTGAATGGTTTTAGTAACTTTTTTTTTAGCATTAACAATGTTTAAGAAATAAATATAAAACATAAAATATATTTAGGGGCAGTTTTAATATGTACCTTTAAACGTAAAGGGTCATTAAAGTAGAAAAATGTCATGCTATCATTTGTTAGATTATGTAATTTTAAGATTAGGGACCCCTTAATACTATGGTCCAGATTACAAGTGGAGAACACAAACTTTCAGGTCCCACAACCGCATTAACTTCTATCCATAGACTTAAATTGGGCGCACTGAAGGAAAAAAAAAAACGCTTATTGATCATGCACTAACCCGACACCACTTTTAAACAAGTGCTTTACCCAAAGGTAGTTATATATATTTTAAATTCCAATTTTCTTAACATGTTGTATTTATTTTTAAATATATATATATATATATATATATATATAAATAAATATATATATATTTATTTTGTTTACCCTAAAATATATTTCTATATCAATACATGCATATATATATATATATATATATATATATATATATATATATATATATATATATATATATATAGGTATAGCTAGTTAAAATTACTTAGAACATGTTCCCCTATGTGAAGAACATATACAATTTAAAATATGTACAGTAAATACAAAGTAAAACAAATTATTAAATGTTAATATTCAATAAAAATAATTCTTATTTCCAGGTATTTGAATGGAAATGGCTCCAAAGTGTTTTGTGTTTGTGTGTGTATATTTATATATATATATATGTGTGTGTGTGTGTGTGTGTATACATGGGTATTTATGTTTTTATATATATATTGATCTCTGATGAAGCGCATGTGAGCATGCGGGAAACGCGTCAGATCCAGCCCTGCACACTGTGACTGTGTCTTTCACTTGTCTGCTTATTAAATTACCCACTTTGGAAAAGAGTCTGCAGCTCCTCGTTTTTCTTTCTTATAACTATATATATATATATATATATATATATATATATATATATATATACTCTATATATATATATATATAAACATAAATACCCATGTATACCCACATATATATATATATATACAGTATATATATATATATATATATATATATATACATATTTAGACATGTATATGTATGTACATATATACAGTATAAGGGAGAAGCACACTCTCAATTCAATCTCATCCACCAGAGTGCAGGCAAAAGTTAATAGATATAAAGGAAGTAGCTTGCACTCACTGAATAAACACATTTAAAATCCAGTGAGTGCAAGCTACTTCCTTAATATCTATCTATCTATCTATCTATCTATCTATCTATCTATCTATCTATCTATCTATCTATCTATTATAGGCCTTTCCAGTGAAACACCTATTGATATCGCAACTCGCGCCACTTGTAATCTATCCCTATGTGTATAACCCTCGCAAAGGGGTTAAACACATAATATACGTACTGCTCATAACCTTACAAGGACTGCTGGTCCCGAGCTTAAACTGCTCAGCTGTGTGACTAGAGCTGCTTATGGGATCAGCAACAGTTTCCCCTCGGGACATGCAGTGCTCTGCGAGTCCCAAACAATACTTCTACTATGTATTTAACCCCTTTTCAGGGTTAAAATACATAAGATTAAAGAGTCACTAGTCTTAAAATTACATTCTCTAATAAATTAGAGCATGTCATTTTTTGACTATAATGGGCTTTTAAATGGACATAAAATCCAATGTTTTTCTTTCATGATTCAGACAGAACATGCAACTTACTTCTATTATCAAATTTAATTAATTCTCTTGGTATCCTTTGCTGAAGGAGCTGTAGGATATGTACGTATTCTTTCTCAACAAAGGATACAAAGATAATTTTAGAGAGTACATTTTAAAATATAACTGAATCATGCAAGTTTAATTTTAATTTTTCTAACCCTTTAAGTGTAGATCATTTAAATTTAACTTTCTGGTATCACCTTGGGCTAATATATGTATAATAAAACAAAGTATGAAAATCTATGATTAAATTACTCAGAGGAATTGCCCAATATCTAGAGTTGACTGCTATTATATACACATCTAATTGTTTTTAAAGCAGTAGGGAATATCTGACACATAATAATGCTTTCATATTTATGATTTGTCTCTGTCTCCATCAAAACCCAACTATTTGGTTTGACATATTTACTAAAGTAATACACACGTAATTTGTTGAGATTGATTGCCATACTATCTTTCACCATCTGCAAAATATGTTCTATGTCAAGGTTGTCCAAAGAATGATGAATGCTCATTAAGATACTGAAAAATATAGAAGCCGTTAATGAAATATGTTTTCTTATAAATGAAATTCCAATTAGGGAACCTATAACTGTGTATACAGTATGTATAAAAACATATAGTTAAAAAAACAGAAGTAAAATGCAAAAAAATCTATTTAAAATATCTACTTTTGGTGATAACCCTAAAAATACATTTTTTTAGCTGATGGATAGAGAGTATTCGAAAACCGTATTTAAAGAAAGAGTGAATATATTTTAATATATAGGCTACAATAAAACAGATATTTTTTTATATATTTTGACATTTAAGTACATTTAAAGGGATATTAAAGTCAAATGATGTATTTAATGATTCAGATAGAGCAGGGGTGGGCAACTGGCAACTCAGCCTTCCAGATGTTATGGACTACATCTACCATGATGCTTTGCCAGCATTATGGCTGAAAGAGCGTTATGGGAGATGTAGTCCATAAGATCTGGAGGGCCGATAATTGCCCACCCCTGAGATAGAGCATATAGGTTTAAAAATATTTCCAATTTACTTATATGATCAATTTGTGTACAATAGTTTTACAGTATATGGACACTTTGAGGTACCAACTACCTCTGAACATGTGCAAGAGTTCACAGTATATGCGTATTTGAGTCTGATTTGCTGATGTCTGTCACATGATAGAGGGGGCTGGAAAAATGGAAGAAATTATAAATTTATCAGAAAAAAATTAAACTGCTCATTTGAAATGAGTAAGTGCTCTTGCATTACCTTTTTACTATGCATGTGTTGGTAATGCAATTCTACTCTATTTAATGGCATTTAAGCATTTACCTGTAATTTGTTTCAATGTCCCATTTTTGTTGTAGGAAATTTGTAAGTACATTTAAAGGAAAATATATATTTTTTTAAATGTTTATATATTTTTGTTTTTAACATGAAAAAAAAGTCAGTTCAGGGGCAGATTATAACAGAATGCAGAAAGCAGAGGATGGTCGGCAGCTGGCAAGTGTGAGAACAAGCACTGCAGGAAACTGGATGAAAATGCATCCACTAGGATGCAGATAGTAAAGACTAGAAGTAACAGTAGTGGTCATTATGCACAGAGGAAGTATTTATTAGCAGTAGAGTTAGTAAGAAAAGCAGGAATACAGACAGTAATAGTCAAGAGTACAACAGCAAGGGGTGAATAGTATAAATACATGCTGTATTGTTCAGTAGAAACTTAAAGGGCCATGAGACCCAATTGTTGAAACACTTGAAAGTGATGCAGTATAGCTGTAAAAAGCTGACAATAAAATATCACCTGAACATCTCTATGTAAAAAAGAAAGATGTTTTACCACAAAATGTTCTAAGTATTCACATCCCATTGTAAAGGACTTTAAGCAGCAAATCAGTATGCTTGTCCAGGGACCTGCATGTGAGCGTGCCTCATGCACACTCATGTTATTTACCTATTCAGTTTAAGGAAGCTTACAATGAAATCTCACGAGAGTTAAGTGAAATCTCATGAGATCACAATAAAAGAATTTATGAATCATGACCTCAGCACTGCTGATGCAGATTGGATGCTGATAATGTCTTCCTTTTTTAACCTGCAGCTGGGCAGTCGAGGCGCTAGCGACAAACCCTATCCATTATTCGATTTGTTCTGCATCCGGTGACCTCACAGAGACACGGACCAATCAGATCATGTAATAATGGCCCAGGGCAGATACGCTCTAGAGAGTTCTGTTTTAATCAGAGACTCGGGTGCCGCAAACGCCTCTGGGAACCTAACCATGGGTCCCACCCCCCACAACATGATTTTAAAGGTTCTCAGACAGAATGCATGTGCAGTGGCTAATAATCTGACAGACAAATGTCTGTCAGATAACAGTCCAGTCCGTCCAAGAACCTTTAAAAGCATGTCGTAGGGGGAGGGACCCATGATTAGGTTCCCAGATGCAGTTGCGGTGCCCAAGGCTCTGATTAGAACAGAACTCTCTGGAGTGTTTCTGCCCTCGGCTGTTAATGCATGATCTGATTTGTCCATGTCTCTGTAAGGTCAACGGATGCACAACCAATCGGATAATGGATAGGGTTTGTCGCTAGTGCCTAGTCTGGGCAGTAACTGAAAGATAACTTTTTACATAGCACTTACTATGGTGAGCTGAGTAGATTGTGAGATAAAATAGCTTCCTTTTTTACATAAATATGTTCAGGTGATATTTTCCTGTCAGGTTTTTAGTTACACTGCATCACTTTCAAATGATTTAACATATGAGTATTATGTCCCTTTAAGATGGAACATTTAGCAGGAGGCACAGAACAGAAGAACAGGAACAAATGGTACAAATCTGGCAGCAAAAAATATCGCCAAGCAGCTGATAGATGCTTTTTCTAGTCTTAAATAGCATTAACAAAGCTGTGCAGGTTTCAAAATTGTGTTCAGTCAAAAAAACTGTAAAGCCAAGTACAACATGCAGGGTTGTCCATTAGAATGTTAACCTGTTTGTAAGTACATTATCACAACAGGCTTCTTGACACCAGTAGAGAGCTGTTTTATTATGAAGCATTATAAATTAAAATGAAATTATGGTATTCATATTCTGTTGTGTAGGATTTTAATAGATCTAATTAAAAGGAGTAACACCTTTAATTAGAATATATAGTTTATAAAACCTCTATTCACAACAACAACAACCATTTTTTAGGGGAACATATAGGACCATATTACAAGTGGCGAGCTAATGGCAGTGCAGGTTGAAAAAGCTAACATTAGCTTGCAACTTGATATTACATGGTAAATCTAATTTGCCAGAGATGGGTAAGTGTCGCCAAAATCTTTCTAGTGCAAACTATACTATCAATGGATATTGCAACCACACTAAATAGTGCTGGTATTATAAGTTAAACTGTATAGTTTGTGCACAAGGAAAAGCCAAAACTGTGCTAGAATATTTTGCTCGACTTGAGACCTGAAATAAAATGTAAATCCTCCTATACCCCTAACAGGTCAGATTTTTATGATATCTGAACCAAAGCACAAGAGAAATAATCAAATAATCGGTGAAAGCAGGCTAGTAACAATGGCTACTAATCAGCTGACTATTTCACATTTGCTCTAATTAAGATATAATTAAAGGAACATCGAAACCCAATTTTTTTTCAATGATTAAGACAGAGAATACAATTTTAAACAACTTTCCAATTTACTTCTATTATTTTATTTGCTTCCTTCTCTTGCTATACTTTGCTGAAAGGTTTATCTAGGAAAGCTCAGGAGCAACAAAGAACCTAGGTTCTAGCTGCTAATTTGGGGGCTGCATATATATACCAATTTTCATTGGCTCACACATGTGTTCAGTCAGCAACCGGTAGTGCATTACTGCTCATTCAACAAAGCATACCAAGAGAACAAAGAAAAATGGATAATAGGAGTAAATTAGAAAGTTGCTTAAAATTGCATGCTGTATCTGAATCATGAAAGAAAAAAATTGGGTTTTATATCGCTTTAACCCCTTAACGACCAACGACATATGGGTGGGGGGTTGGATGTTGAGGGGAGGCAGCTACACTACAGAAAATATACAGTATTTTTCAAATAAAAAAATAAAAAAAACATTTTAATTCAAACTGGGTACTGGCACACAGCTGCCAGTACCCAATATGGTGCACAATAAGGCAGAGGGGGGGGGGGTTAGAGAGCTGTTTGGGGGGGATCTCGGAGGTTGGAGGCTAAAGGGGGAACCTACACAGCAGAATTATTTTTTATTATTTTTTTAAATACAAAAAACTTTTATTTTAGTACTGGCAGACTTTCTGCCAGTACTTAAGATGGCGGGGACAATTGTGGGGTGGGGGAGGGAATAGAGCTGTTTGGGAGGTATCAGGGGGTGGGATGTGTCAGGTGGGAGGCTGATCTCTACACTAAAGCTAAAATTAACTCTGCAAGTTCCCTACAAGCTACCTAATTAACCCCTTCACTGCTAGACATAATACATGTGTGAGGCGCAGCTGCATTTAGCGGCCTTCTAATAAATTTTTTTTATTTGATCGCATTTGACCAAAATGGGCCTAGATCAATACTTTGGGTTGTATACTACATTACACTAAAGCTAAAATTAACCCTACAAGCTCCCTAATTAACCCCTTCACTGCTGGGCATAATACACGTGTGGTGCGCAGCAGCATTTAGCAGCCTTCTAATTACCAAAAAGCAACGCCAAAGCCATATATGTCTGCTATTTCTGAACAAAGGGGATCCCAGAGAAGCATTTACAACCATTTGTGCCATAATTGCACAAGCTGTTTGTAAATAATTTCAGTGAGAAACCTAAAGTTTGTGAAAAAATTTGTGAAAAAGTGAACGATTTTTTTTATTTGATCGCATTTGGCGGGAAAATGGTGGCATGAAATATACCAAAATGGGCCTAGATCAATACTTTGGGTTGTATACTACATTACTCTAAAGCTAAAATTAACCCTACAAGCTCCCTAATTAACCCCTTCACTGCTGGGCATAATACACGTGTGGTGCGCAGCGGCATTTATCGGCCTTCTAATTACCAAAAAGCAACGCCAAAGCCATATATGTCTGCTATTTCTGAACAATGGGGATCCCAGAGAAGCTTTTACAACCATTTTGCCATAATTGCACAAGCTGTTTGTAAATAATTTCAGATAGAATTCTAAAGTTTGTGAAAAATCTTTTTTTTATTTGATTGCATTTGGCGGTAAATTGGTGGCATGAAATATACCAAAATAGGCCTAGATCAATACTTTGGGTTGTCTTCTAAAAAAAAAAATATACATGTCAAGTGATATTCAGGGATTCCAGACAGATATTAGTGTTCCAATGTAACTATCGCTAATTTTGAAAAAAATGGTTTTGAAATAGTAAAGTGCTACTTGTATTTATTGCCCTATAACTTGCAAAAAAAGCAAAGAACATGTAAACATTGGGTATTTCTAAACTCATGACAACATTTAGAAACTATGTAGCATGGGTGTTTTTTGGTGGTTGTAGATGTGTAACAGATTTTGGGGGTCAAATTTAGAAAAAATGAAATTTATGCTTACCTGATAAATGTATTTATTTCTTGACACTGTGAGTCCACGAATCATCATCAATTACTGTTGGGAATATCACTCCTGGCCAGCAGGAGGAGGCAAAGAGCACCACAGCAAAGTTGTTAAATATCACTCCCCTACCCACAATCCCCCAGTCATTTGACCAAAGGGAAAGGAGAGAAATGAAGTAACACAAGGTGCAGAGGTGCCTGAGGTTTATATAAAAAGAAACTGTCTGAATGAAGGGCGGGCCGTGCACTCACCGTGTCAAGAAATAAATAAATTTATAAGGTAAGCATTAATTTCGTTTTCTTTCTAATGACACAGTCAGCCCACGGATGATCATTAATTACTTTTGGGAACCAATACCCAAGCCAGAGGATACAGATAATAAGGGAGAGACAAGACAGGAACCTAAACAGAAGGCCCCACTGCTTGAAGAACCTATCTCCCAAAAGAAGCCCCAGCCGAGGCAAAAGTATCGAATTTATAGAATTTGGAAAATGTGTGCAAAGATGACCAAGTTGCAGCCTTGCAAATCTGTTCCACAGAAGCTTCATTTTTGAAGGCCCAGGAAGAAGAATAAGCCCTTGTGGAATGAGCTGTGAATTTCTCAGGAGGTTGCTGTCCAGCAATCTCATATGCCAAGCGAATAACGCTCTTCAGCCAAAAGGAAAGTGAAGTAGCCGTAGCTTTCTGACCCTTGTGTTTCCCAGAAAAGCAAACAAACAATGCAGAAGACTGACAAAAGTCCTTAGTTGACTGCAAATAAACTTTTAGTGCTCGCACAACATCCAGATTATGTAACAAGCTTTCTTTGTGAGAAGAAGGATTAGGACACAAAAAAGGTACAAAGATTTCCTGATTAATATTGGGCAGGAAACTAAACTTAGTACACAGAATCACCTTATCAGAGTGAAATATAAGATAATGGGTATCACACTGTAAAGCAGAGAGTTCAGAAACTCTCAAAGCAGAGGAAATAGCAACAAGAAACAAAACTTTCCAAGATAACATCTTAATATCTAAAGAATGCATAGGCTCAAACGGAGCCTGTTGTAAAACTTTAAGAACAAGGTTAAGACTCCATGGAGGAGTAACAGGTTTAAATACAGGTCGAATTCTAACCAAGGCCTGACAAAACTATTGCATGTCTGGCACATCCGCCAAGTGCTTATGTAACAAAATAGACAATGCAGAAATCTGACCCTTTAGAGTACTTGCCGACAAACCCTTCTCCAGACCATCCTGGAGAAAGGAGAAAATCCTAGGAATCCTTACTCTACTCCAAGAGTATCCTTTGGATTCACACCAATACAAGTATTTACACCAGATCTTATGCTAAATCCTGTGAGTCACAGGCTTACGAGCCTGAATCAAGGTCTCAATGACTGACTCTGAAAATCCACGCTTAGATAAAATTAAGTGTTCAATCTCCAAGCAGTCAGCTTCAGAGAAATGAGATTTGGATGAAGGAAGGGACCCTAGAGACAGTCTCCAAGGTGGAAAGGATGACTTTTCCACTAGGTCTGCATACCAAATCCTGCAAGGCCACGCCGGGGCTATGAGAATTACAGACACCCTCTCCTGCTTGATTCGAGCAATGACTCGTGGAAGGAGAGCGAACGGAGGAGACAGGTATGCTAGACTGAAGTTCCAAGGAACTGCCAAATCAACAATAAGAAATGCCTGCGGATCTCTTGACCTCGAGCCGTATCTCAGAATTTGGCATTCTGATGAGAAGCCATGTGATCCAACTCCAGCTGCCCCCACTTGAGGTTCAAGCTGGAAAACACAGCCGAATTAAGTTCCCACTCCCCGGGATGAAAAGTCTGTCTGCTCAGAAAATCCGCTTCCCAATTGTCCACTCCTGGGATGTGGATCGCAGAAAGACAGCAGTTGTGGGTCTCCGCCCACTGAATAATTTGGGCCACCTCTGTCAGTTCCCCCCTGGTGGTTGATGTAGGCCACCAAGGTTATGTTGTCCTACTGGAATCTGATAAACTGGGCTAAGACTAACTGACGCCAGGCCAGAAGAGTATTGAAGATTGCTCTCAGCGCCAAGATGTTTATGGGCAGGACTGACTCTTCCTGGGTCCATACGTCCTGCGCCTTCAATGAGCCCCATACTGCTCCCCAACCTAGAAGGCTGGAATCCGTGGTCACAATCACCCATGAGGGTCTGTGGAAGCAAGTACCCTGGGAGAGATGATCCTGAGAAAGCCACCAGGGAAGAGAGTCTATTGACTCCTGATCTAGATCTACATGCGGAGATAGGTCCGTATAGTCCCCGTTCCATTGTTTGAGCATGCATAACTGCAGAGGTCTGAGATGGAACTGAGCAAATGGAATGATGTCAATGGATGCCATCATCAGACCAATTACCTCCATACATTGAGTCACTGACAGCCATGGAGAGGACTGAAGGACAAAACAAGAGTCGAAAATCTTTCTTTTTCTGACCTCCATCAGAAAACTCTTCATTAACAGGGAGTCTATTATGGTCCCCAAAAATACGACCCTTGTAGCTGGAACCAGAAAACTTTTTTCCCGATTTACCTTCCATCCATGGGATCGAAGAAAAGACAACAAGATCTCTGTATGAGATTCTGCTTGTTGAAAAGATGGTGCCTGAACCAGAATGTCGTCCAGATAAGGTGCCACTGCAATGCCCCGAGATCAAAGCACAGTTAAAAGCGCCCCCAGAACCTTTGAAAAATCTCTGGGAACTTTGGCAAGGCCGAATGGAAGGGCCACAAACTGGAAATGATTGTCCAAAAAGGCAAATCTCAGAAACTGGTGATGGTCCCTGTGAATGGGAACATGAAGGTATGCATCCTTTAGGTTTATGGTTGTCATAAACTGACCCTCTTGTATAAAAGGAAGAATAGGGCGTATAGTCTCAATCTTGAAGGATGGCACTCTGAGAAACTTATTTAAACATTTTAAATCTAGAATTGGTTGAAAAGTTCCCTCCTTTTTGGGAACTACAGATTCAAATAAAATCCCAGACCCCTTTCCTAAAAGGGAACTGGAACTATTACACCCAGGGTGGCAAGGTCATTGACAAAATGTAAGAACACCTCTCTTTGTATCTGGTCTACAGATAATCTGGAGAGGAGAAACCTGCCTCTGGGAACAAAAGATTTTAAGTCTATTTTGTATCCCTGGGAGATGTCCACCGCCCAGGTATCCGGTACATCTTTTATCCAAGCCTGGGAAAAAAGAGAGAGTCTGCCCCCTACAAGATCCGCTCCCGGATCAGGGGCCAACCCTTCATGCTGACTTGGAATCAGCTGAAGGATTTTTAGATTGCTTTCCCTTTTTCCAGGACAGGTTGGGCTTCCAGGAAGGCTTGGCTTGATCTTGATTGGAGGAAGGGGAGGAAGACTAGCCTTTAGAGTTATGAAAGGAGCAAAAATTACTCTGACCTATTCTTTTTATCTTGAGGTAGAAAAGAACCCTTCCCTCCTGTAATATCTGAGATAATTTCTGCCAAACCAGGTCTTGAGCTTAGATTTACAGGGAGTGCAGAATTATTAGGCAAGTTGTATTTTTGAGGATTAATTTTATTATTGAACAACAACCATGTTCTCAATGAACCCAAAAAACTCATTAATATCAAAGCTGAATATTTTTGGAAGTAGTTTTTAGTTTGTTTTTAGTTTTAGCTATTTTAGGGGGATATCTGTGTGTGCAGGTGACTATTACTGTGCATAATTATTAGGCAACTTAACAAAAAACAAATATATACCCATTTCAATTATTTATTTTTACCAGTGAAACCAATATAACATCTCAACATTCACAAATATACATTTCTGACATTCAAAAACAAAACAAAAACAAATCAGTGACCAATATAGACACCTTTCTTTGCAAGGACACTCAAAAGCCTGCCATCCATGGATTCTGTCAGTGTTTTGATCTGTTCACCATCAACATTGCGTGCAGCAGCAACCACAGCCTCCCAGACACTGCTCAGAAAAGGTGTACTGTTTTCCCTCCTTGTAAATCTCACATTTGATGATGGACCACAGGTTCTCAATGGGGTTCAGATCAGGTGAACAAGGAGGCCATGTCATTAGATTTTCTTCTTTTATACCCTTTCTTGCCAGCCACGCTGTGGAGTACTTGGACGCGTGTGATGGAGCATTGTCCTGCATGAAAATCATGTTTTTCTTGAAGGATGCAGACTTCTTCCTGTACCACTGCTTGAAGAAGGTGTCTTCCAGAAACTGGCAGTAGGACTGGGAGTTGAGCTTGACTCCATCCACAACCCGAAAAGGCCCCACAAGCTCATCTTTGATGATACCAGCCCAAACCAGTACTCCACCTCCACCTTGCTGGCGTCTGAGTCGGACTGGAGCTCTCTGCCCTTTACCAATCCAGCCACGGGCCCATCCATCTGGCTCATCAAGACTCACTCTCATTTCATCAGTCCATAAAACCTTAGAAAAATCAGTCTTGAGATATTTCTTGGCCCAGTCTTGACGTTTTAGCTTGTGTGTCTTGTTCAGTGGTGGTCGTCTTTCAGCCTTTCTTACCTTGGCCATGTCTCTGAGTATTGCACACCTTGTGCTTTTGGGCACTCCAGTGATGTTGCAGCTCTGAAATATGGCCAAACTGGTGGCAAGTGGCATCTTGGCAGCTGCACGCTTGACTTTTCTCAGTTCATGGGCAGTTATTTTGCACCTTGGTTTTTCCACACGCTTCTTGCGACCCTGTTGACTATTTTTAATGAAACACTTGATTGTTCGATGATCACGCTTCAGAAGCTTTGCAATTTTAAGAGTGCTGCATCCCTCTGCAAGATATCTCACTATTTTTGACTTTTCTGAGCCTGTCAAGTCCGTCTTTTGACCCATTTTGCCAAAGGAAAGGAAGTTGCCTAATAATTATGCACACCTGATATACGGTGTTGATGTCATTAGACCACAACCCTTCTCATTACAGAGATGCACATCACCTAATATGCTTAATTGGTAGTAGGCTTTCGAGCCTATACAGCTTGGAGTAAGACAACATGCATAAAGAGGATGATGTGGTCAAAATACTCATTTGCCTAATAATTCTGCACTCCCTGTAGATGAAACATCCGCAGACCAGGACTTCAACCACAAGGCCCTGCGGGCTAGGACCGCAAAACCAGAAATTTTGCCTCTCAGTTTAATAACCTGTAAGGAAGCATCTGTAATGAAGGAATTGGCTAACTTGAGAGCCTTAATCCTGTCCTGGATCTCATCATAAGGGGTATTCGTCTGAAGAGATTCAGACAACGCATCAAACCAGTAAGCAGCAGTGCTGGTAACATTGGCGATACACACAACAGGTTGCCATTGTAGACCCTGGTGGACATACATATTTTTAGTAAAGCCTCCAATTTTTTATCCATTGGATCTTTAAAAGAACAACTATCCTCTATGGGAATAGTAGTCCTCTTGGCTAAAGTGGAGATCGCTCCTTAGGAACTATCTGCCACGACTATAGGAAACATCTTCTTAAAAATAGGAGATGGAGAAAAGGGAATACCAGGTCTTTGACATTCTCGAGCAATAATCTCTGCAGCATGGTCCGGAACCGTAAAAAAACTCCACCATGGAGGGAACATCAAAGTATTTGTTCAATTTACTAGACATTTTAGGATTGACTACGATAGTTGTGTCTGAGTCGTCCAAAGTAGCCAAAACCTTCTTAAGTAATAAGCAAAGGTGTTATAACTTAAATCTGAAGGATACCACTTCAGAATCAGAAGAAGGAATTACACTGTCTGAGTCTGAGATTTCCCCCTCAGATGCTACCGACATGTCTTCTTCCTCAGGCTTATGGGAAGTGACACTCTGGATAGCCAGAATTTGATCAGAAACCTTACTAACTGCTTCCTTAAATTTCCTTTTACACCTTCCCTGCAACATGGGGAAATCTGACAAGGCCTCAGATACCACAAGGGATACCTGGGAAGGAATGTCTTGTAGAGAAAATCCTACAGAATTGCAAGAGGAAACACAGGGCACTGTATGTGGAGTCTGAAAAAGTTGGGACGCTTGAGGAGTAAGCTGCGGCATATCTGCAACAGGAGACACCTGAACAGCATTTGCCTGGGATAATGGTGGCTCATGGTCAAATATGTTATCTCTATAACTTAAAGCTCTCTCAATGCATGAGGAACAAAAAGGAACTAAGGGTTCCACCTGAGCATCAAAACATAACCGACAAGCAGCAAATTTGACTGGGATAATGATTTGAAAAGCCTCTTGGTCCATCTTATGTAATAAATAAGGATAAAGTGTAAACATTCTTTATTTGAAAATAAAAAATTAATGTGTACTGTGTCTTTAAATAGAAATGTGTGTTAGCGCAGCAAACTAAATAGACCTCAGGCTACCTATACACCTCAGTAGCTTTACTGAGGTGCCTACCTGTCCTGCAGCTCACAGAATGACTTCCCTCACAGAAGAAGCAATCCCCTTTTCAAATACAGAGCAGATACAGAGCCCTAACTGCCGAAAAAAAACGGCTTACAACAATCTCCATGACCAAAAGTTAAAGAATATTAACTACTATAACACACTGAGCCACTATAAATCACCTCACAGTCTCAATGCCCAAACTGCCTAAAAGAAACCCCATACATAAAGGTTTAACCCATTGATTGCTAATGACGGCTCTGGGCCGTCACAGAGTTTCCCAGTCTGGTGCTAATGACGGCTCAGAGCCGTCACTAGCACTCTCCCAACTTGAGGGAGATCTGGGGGCTCCCACCTGCTCCTACCCCAGCGATCATGCCTGTAGAGTGACAGGCATCACCGGGGCTTCCCGTTTTGCGTGGTGACGTCACGCACAGTAACTTGATGACGTCACTGTGCAACTTTATTTATACTTAACAATGTTAAGTATAGGAGCAGGGGGCATGCTGCTTAGAAGCCTGTATCTCAGGAATCTAAGCAGCTACAGACCCCCAAGACCCACCATTGGAAAGGTAATCGTCAAAAAATAAAAAAAACATTAAAAAGTCTTAGCACCCAGGTGGGAAAGTGCTTAGCACTCAACGGGTTAATAAAGTACCACATTAAATAAGACAGCTTTTAGCTGTAACAAGTGCCAGCAATCTCCCTGCAAAAGAAAAAATAAATGACACTTACTTGAAAGTGCTGTCCAGGAGCAGGACAGCTCACCTGGCATGAGAGGGTGCAGCACCTCACATGGACCTGTGAAGAGAGAAAAACTGAGTAAACCTACTCAGGTTTTCTAGTTAGGGCGGCATATTCTTGAGAAAATGCAGTGAGGATTCTACCTCACAATTTCTCAAGTGCTCAAAAGCCACCACTGCCCTACTGAAGAGACTGATGTGGACTAGGCTAGACCCCAGAAAGTAACAGAGTAGGCTTACTCTGCTAAAGAAATAATAATATTTTGATTGAAGAAAACTTCTCATCAGACACCTAAACCTAAACTCATCAGACACCTGCACTACAGGAAAAGAGAATGACTGGGGGATTGTGGGTAGGGGAGTGATATTTAACAGCTTTGCTGTGGTGCTCTTTGCCTCCTCCTGCTGGCCAGGAGTTATATTTCAAACAGTAATTGATGATGATCTGTGGACTCATTGTGTCATTAGAAAGAAAGTGTGTTTTTTTCCCATTTTTTTCCTCATATTTTATAATGTTTTTATAGTAAATTATAAGACATGATGAAAATAATGATATCTTTAGAAAGTCCATTTAATGGCGATAAAAACTGTATATAATATGTGTGGGTACAGTAAATGAGTAGGTGGAAAATGACAGCTAAACACAAACACTGCAAAAATGTAAAAATAGCCTTGTTCCCAAACGGTCATAAAATGGAAAAGTGCTGTGGTCCTTAAGGGGTTAACCCCTTAACGACCAAGGACGTACGCCATACGTCTTAAAAAAAAAATACAGTTAATGACCGAGGACGTGTGGCGTACGTCCTTGGTCTGGAAAGCAGCTGGAAGTGATCCTGCTCGCTTCCAGCAGCTTTCCGGTTATTGCAGTGATGCCTCGATATCGAGGCATCCTGCAATAACCCCCCTTGGCCATCTGATGCAGAGAGAGCCACTCTGTTATCGTTGGTGGGTGGGAGCCAGTCTGGGAGGCGGGGCGCGCACGTGCACGGGGGGCGGCGGGCGCGTGCGTGGGGCGGGAGACAGCTGCCAGTACCCAAGATGGCGCCCATTAAGGCAGAGGGGGAGGGTTAGAGAGCTGTTTGGTGGGGGATCAGTGAGGTTGGGGGCTAAGGGGGAATCCTACACAGCAGCATATGTAAATATGCTTTTAAAAAAAAAGCCCAAATATAGCTTTTATTTTAGTACTGGCAGAGTTTCTGCCAGTACTTAAGATGGCGGGGACAATTGTGGGGTGGGGGAGGGAAGAGAGCTGTTTGGGAGGGATCAGGGGGTCTGATATTTCAGGTGGGAGGCTGAGCTCTACACTAAAGCTAAAATTAACCCTGCAAGCTCCCTACAAGCTACATAATTAACCCCTTCACTGCTATCCATAATACACGTGTGATGTAATATCAAGTTGCGCAATTTAGCAATATTGCTTATCGTGTCCAGCGCTATGATTAGAGTGCACTTGTAATCTGGCCCTTAAAAGGACAGCCAACACCAGAAATTTTACCATTCCCCAGTTTTTCATAACCAACACAGTTATAATAATATATGTTTTACCTTGTATCTAAGCCTCTGCAGACTGCCCCCTTATTTCAGTTCTTTTGACAGACTTGCATTTTAGCCATTCAGTGTTCACTCCTCGGTAAATTCACGTGCATGAGCTCAATGTTATCTGTTATCTATATAAAACACATGAACTAACACCCTCTAGTGGTGAAAAAATGTCAAAATGCATTTAGATTAGAGGTGGCCTTCAAGGTCTAAGAAATTGGTTTATGAACCTTCCAGGTTTAGCTTTCAACTAAGAATACTAAAAGAACAAAGCAAAATTGGTTATAAAAGTTAATTGGAAAGTTGTTTAAAATCACATGCCCTATTTGAATCATGAAAGTTTTTTTTTACTTGACTGTCCCTTTAATATTTTATTACACTTTCACTGACCACTATAACTTATTACATACTCTCTGCATACACAAGATTAATTGTCTAATTACCTTCATTTAGAATATGTCAAGAAGTTGTAATGTTCCAGACTTTTAAAATCTGTGTAATACTATTATAACAATAAGATTATCAAGACCGCCCCTTTTACAAAACACACAAATCACATTTTTTAACATAAACAAAACTACATTTTTTTTTTATAAATGAGACCTATACTTTTAAATGTATTTTTCTAATCAAAGCTCTAAGACTGTTAAACAAATTTAGATGTAATTATTCCAGACATGTTATTATTGTTGTGATCATCCATATATTATTTGTAATATGAATTGGAAAACAACATCCTTCTGTGTGGAAGCAGTCTTTAGAAAAAGTTATGGTTTTCATATGTTCAGGTAGAATGTATAGTTCACTGAAAAATTAGATTCAGTAAAAGCCATTATGAGTATGTCTTCAAAGATTAACCAACTGGGCATGAACAAATCAAATCTCAGGAGAATTACTGCAAAAGTCATAAAAACAAAACCTGTAGAATATTGTTTCATTAAATAAAATCTGTACCACAAAATCATTTTAGATTGGGTTGCCAAATAAACAAGGTTATACATTTCTATAGTGTGACATTCCATTATAGTAACTACAAATTTACACTCAGTGTTGTTTGACAGGATAAATATACAGATCTATGTTTCTGCAAAATGAATGGACTGTTTTTACCTAATATTTCTTTACAGTACAATTTCTGCTATGTCTAATATCTAATAAAGGCAGTAACTCTGGCTAGAAAGTTTTTTTTTGTACATTCCTTAACCACTGAATAAGACAGGTCAGACAAATAATTCCAGTGGCATAAAACTCTCCAATAATTCTAAAAGCAATGTACTTTACCCATATATCTCAATATAATCAAAACAGTGTATGTTGATTAACAGTGAACCTGCACTTCCATGGATAGGTACTGTTAAGGAATTCCATGAAGTATAGAGATACCCAAAGACCTTTTGACCCTAAAATAATATGCTACAGACTAGTCAATTATTGTGCACAATGAATATGGCAAAATTAAATATATTGTAAATCATATCAACTAACGCAAATGGCAATTCAGGTGCAACATTCTGAAGAAGTGAAATGTGCAAATGCCATATTTATCCTGACTCTCCATTATGCAAGACATCTTCAAGTGTAGAAGCTGATTACCCATTTTGTTTTCATTTCCAAATAGAAAAGATGTTTTGCAGTGTATTTAAACTTAGATAACAATAGTTAAGGCTTTTCTTGCTGCCAGTAGAATACTAATAACAACCTCTGATCACAATTCTCTGTATCTTATAATTCATAAACAGACTTTGCTGCCTGAATAGATATACTGTTAATAAAATTAAAAACAAAAATCTGATTTCTCTTGTAAGGTGTATCCAGTCCACGGGTTCATCCATTACTTGTGGGATATTCTCCTTCCCAACAGGAAGTTGCAAGAGGACACCCACAGCAGAGCTGTCTATATAGCTCCTCCCCTAACTGCCACCCCCAGTCATTCTCTTGCATCTCTCGACAAGAAAGGAAGTATCAAGAGATATGTGGTGACTGAGGCCTAGATTTGGAGTTTGGCGGTAGATGGGCTGTTAACGCTACGCTGGCTTTTTTCTGGCCGCACCATAAAATTAACTCTGGTATCGAGAGTTCAAAAAAATGCTGCGTTAGGCTCCAAAAAAGGAGCGTAGAGCATTTTTACCGCAAATGCAACTCTCGATACCAGAGTTGCTTACGGACGCGGCCAGCCTCAAAAACGTGCTCGTGCACGATTCTCCCATAGGAAACAATGGGGCTGTTTGAGCTGAAAAAAAACCTAACACCTGCAAAAAAGCAGCGTTCAGCTCCTAACGCAGCCCCATTGTTTCCTATGGGGAAACACTTCCTACGTCTGCACCTAACACCCTAACATGTACCCCGAGTCTAAACACCCCTAACCTTACACTTATTAACCCTTAATCTGCCGCCCCCGCTATCGCTGACCCCTGCATTATATTATTAACCCCTAATCTTCCGCTCCGTAAACCGCCGCTAACTACATTATACCTATTTACCCCTAATCTGCTGCCCCTAACACTGCCGACCCCTATATTATATTTATTAACCCCTAATCTGCCCCCCACAACGTCGCCGCCAGCTACCTACAATAATTAACCCCTAATCTGCCGACCGCAAAGCGCCGCCACCTACGTTATCCTTATGTACCCCTAATCTGCTGCCCCTAACACCGCCGACCCCTATATTATATTTATTAACCCCTAACCTGCCCCCCACAACGTCGCCGACACCTGCCTACACTTATTAACCCCTAATCTGCCGAGCGGACCTGAGCGCTACTATAATAAAGTTATTAACCCCTAATCCACCTCACTAACCCTATCATAAATAGTATTAACCCCTAATCTGCCCTCCCTAACATCGCCGACACCTAACTTCAATTATTAACCCCTAATCTGACGACCGGAGCTCACCGCTATTCTAATAAATGTATTAACCCCTAAAGCTAAGTCTAACCCTAACACTAACACCCCCCTAAGTTAAATATAATTTTAATCTAACGAAATTAATTAACTCTTATTAAATAAATTATTCCTATTTAAAGCTAAATACTTACCTGTAAAAAAAAATCCTAATATAGCTACAATATAAATTATAATTACATTGTAGCTATTTTAGGATTAATATTTATTTTACAGGCAACTTGGTAATTATTTTAACTATGTACAATAGCTATTAAATAGTTAAGAACTATTTAATAGTTACCTAGTTAAAATAATAACAAAATTACCTGTAAAATAAGTCTTAACCTAAGTTATAATTAAACCTAACACTACCCTATCAATAAATTAATTAAATAAAATACCTACAATTACCTACAATAAATCCTAACACTACACTATCAATAAATAAATTAAATACAATTTCTACAAATAACTACAATTACATAAACTAACTAAAGTACAAAAAATAAAAAAGAACTAAGTTACAAAAAATAAAAAAATATTTACAAACATAAGAAAAATATTACAACAATTTTAAACTAATTACACCTACTCTAAGCCCCCTAATAAAATAACAAAGACCCCCAAAATAAAAAAATGCCCTACCCTATTCTAAATTAATACATTTAAAAGCTCTTTTACCTTACCAGCCCTGAACAGGGCCCTTTGCGGGGCATGCCCCAAGAAGTTCAGCTCTTTTGCCTGTAAAAAAAAACATACAATACCCCCCCCAACATTACAACCCACCACCCACATACCCCTAATCTAACCCAAACCCCCCTTAAATAAACCTAACACTAAGCCCCTGAAGATCTTCCTACCTTGTCTTCACCATACCAGGTTCACCGATCGGTCCAGAAGAGCTCCTCCGATGTCCTGATCCAAGCCCAAGCGGGGGGCTGAAGAGGTCCATGATCCAGCTGAAGTCTTCATCCAAGCGGGGCAGAAGAGTTCTTCCATCCGATTGAAGTCTTCATCCAAGCGGCATCCATCCGGAGCAAAGCGGCAGCATCCTGAAGACCTCCACCGCGGAACATCCATCCTGGCTGACGACTGAACGACGAATGACGGTTCCTTTAAATGACATCATCCAAGATGGCGTCCCTCGAATTCCGATTGGCTGATAGAATTCTATCAGCCAATCGGAATTAAGGTAGGAATATTCTGATTGGCTGATGGAATCAGCCAATCAGAATCAAGTTCAATCCGATTGGCTGATCCAATCAGCCAATCAGATTGAGCTCGCATTCTATTGGCTGATCGGAACAGCCAATAGAATGCGAGCTCAATCTGATTGGCTGATTGGATCAGCCAATCAGATTGAACTTGATTCTGATTGGCTGATTCCATCAGCCAATCAGAATATTCCTACCTTAATTCCGATTGGCTGATAGAATCCTATCAGCCAATCGGAATTCGAGGGACGCCATCTTGGATGACGTCCCTTAAAGGAACCATCATTCGTCTGGAGACGCCGGAAGAAGAGGATGGATCCGCGTCGGCTGCTTCAACATGGACCCGCTCCGCACCGGATGGAAGAAGATCGAAGATGCCGCTTTGATGAAGATGTTTGCCGGTCCGGATGTCCTCTTCTTGCCGGATAGGAGGAAGACTTTGGACCCTCTTCTGGACTTCTTCAGTGGATGTCTAGCCCCCGCTTGGGTTGGATGAAGATATCGGAGCCAGGACCGATCGGTGATACCCGGTGAGGTGAAGACAAGGTAGGAAGATCTTCAGGGGCTTAGTGTTAGGTTTATTTAAGGGGGGTTTGGGTTAGATTAGGGGTATGTGGGTGGTGGGTTGTAATGTTGGGGGGGGGGGTATTGTATGTTTTTTTTTACAGGCAAAAGAGCTGAATTTCTTGGGGCATGCCCCACAAAGGGCCCTGTTCAGGGCTGGTAAGGTAAAAGAGCTTTTAAATTTATTAATTTAGAATAGGGTAGGGCATTTTTTTTATTTTGGGGGTCTTTGTTATTTTATTAGGGGGCTTAGAGTAGGTGTAATTAGTTTAAAATTGTTGTAATATTTTTCTTATGTTTGTAAATATTTTTTTATTTTTTGTAACTTAGTTCTTTTTTATTTTTTGTACTTTAGTTAGTTTATGTAATTGTAGTTATTTGTAGAAATTGTATTTAATTTATTTATTGATAGTGTAGTGTTAGGTTTTATTGTAGGTAATTGTAGGTATTTTATTTAATTAATTTATTGATAGGGTAGTGTTAGGTTTAATTATAACTTAGGTTAGGACTTATTTTACAGGTAATTTTGTTATTATTTTAACTAGGTAACTATTAAATAGTTATTAACTATTTAATAGCTATTGTACCTGGTTAAAATAATTACAAAGTTACCTGTAAAATAAATATTAATCCTAAAATAGCTACAATGTAATTATAATTTATATTGTAGCTATATTAGGATTTATTTTACAGGTAAGTATTTATCTTTAGGAATAATTTATTTAATAAGAGTTAATTTATTTCGTTAGATTTAAATTATATTTAATTTAGTGGGGTGTTAGTGTTAGGGTTAGACTTAGCTTTAGGGGTTAATCCATTTATTATAGTAGCGGTGAGCTCCGGTCGTCAGATTAGGGGTTAATAATTGAAGTTAGGTGTCGGCGATGTTAGGGAGGGCAGATTAGGGGTTAATACTATTTATGATAGGGTTAGTGAGGCGGATTAGGGGTTAATAACTTTATTATAGTAGCGCTCAGGTCCGCTCGGCAGATTAGGGGTTAATAAGTGTAGGCAGGTGTCGGCGACGTTGAGGGGGGCAGATTAGGGGTTAATAAATATAATATAGGGGTCGGCGGTGTTAGGGGCAGCAGATTAGGTGTACATAAGGATAACGTAGGTGGCGGCGCTTTGCGGTCGGCAGATTAGGGGTTAATTATTGTAGGTAGCTGGCGGCGATGTTGAGGGGGGCAGGTTAGGGGTTGATAAATATAATACAGGGGTCGGCGGTGTTAGGGGCAGCAGATTAGGGGTACATAAGTATAACGTAGGTGGCGGTCGGCAGATTAGGGGTTAAAAAAATTTAATCGAGTGGCGGTGATGTGGGGGGACCTCAGTTTAGGGGTACATAGGTAGTTTATGGGTGTTAGTGTACTTTAGGGTACAGTAGTTAAGAGCTTTATGAACCGGCGTTAGCCCAGAAAGCTCTTAACTCCTGCTTTTTTTCGGCGGATGGAGTTTTGTCGTTAGAGCTCTAATGCTCACTTCAGAAACAACTCTAAATACCGGCGTTAGAAAGATCCCATTGAAAAGATAGGATACGCAAATGGCGTAGGGGGATCTGCGGTATGGAAAAGTCGCGGCTGAAAAGTGAGCGTTAGACCCTTTAATCACTGACTCCAAATACCGGTGGTAGCCTAAAACCAGCGTTAGGAGCCTCTAACGCTGGTTTTCACGGCTAACGCCAAACTCCAAATCTAGGCCTTAGTGTAGTTTTACCTTCAATCAAGAGTTTGTTATTTTTAAACGGTACCGGCGTTGTATTGTTTTACTCTCAGGCAGAAATTAGAAGAAGAATTCTGCCTGGAGGTTTGATGATCTTAGCGGTTTGTAACTAAGATCCATTGCTGTTCTCACACATAACTGAAGAAAATGGGAAAACTTCAGTTGGGGGAACGGTCTGCAGATGCCTGCTTTGATGTATGTTCAGTATTTTTATTTCTAGAGAGATGAATAAGTTCTAGAAAATGCTGAAAGAGCCTTGTGTATTTGAGGTAAGCCTGATGCAGTGATTTAACAGCGACTGGGATCATGCTTACAAAACAGGGTAATACTCATGTTAATAATCATATTACTTAGTGACAAAACGTTTACATGATTTCATAAATAGGACATTTTTTTCTCTGAGGGAGATAAGTCTTTATTTGGGTCCTAGTTTCCACATGGCTAGGCAGATACTCCTAGGAGTATTTTCTTAAGGCCCCTCTGGCATCCAGTACATGGTGGGAGGGTCCTATTTTAGTGCTCTAACTGCGCAGTTTTAATTCAGACTGAGACATCCAGCTTCCCTAGAGGAGTCCTCTGGCATCTGAGCCTCAGAATAGCTGTGGCAAGGTGCTCAATTGACTTTTAACATTTTTTAACGTTTTTCAATACGGTTTGGGGCCTAAGGGGTTAATCATCCATTTGCAAGTGGGTGCAATGTTGCTTTAGTCCCTTACATACACTGTAAACATTTCAACGACTTTACTGTATTTTTACACTGTTTTGCAGTTTAAGTGCTAGTTTTTTTCTCTTAAAGGCAAAGTAACGTTTTTGTTTAATTGCTGTTTCACCTTTATTAAAGTGTTTTCCAAGCTTGCTTGTCTCATTACTAGTCTGTTAAACATGTCTGACATAGAGGAAACTCCTTGTTCAATATGTTTAGAAGCCATGGTGGAACCCCCTCTAAAAATGTGTACCAAATGTACTAATATTTCTATAAACTATAAAGGCCATATTATGGCGCTTAAAGATTTATCTCCAGGGGATTCTCTAACTGAAAAGAGGGAGATTATGCTATCTAGCTCTCTCCATGTGTCAGAACCTATAACTCCCGCTCAAGTGACGCCAAGTACATCTAGCGCGTCTAATTCTTTTACCTTACAGGACATGGCGGCAGTTATGAATGCTACCCTCTCAGAGGTATTCTCCAAACTGCCAGGGTTACAAGGAAAGCGAGACAGCTCTGGGGCTAGAACTAATACAGAGCTTTCTGACGCTTTAATGCCTGTGTCCGATATACCCTCACAATACTCAGAAGCCGAGGCAGGTGAGCTTCTATCTGTGAGTGACATTTCAGACTCAGGGAAGGCGTTACTTCAGTCTGATTCTGAAATGAAAGCATTTAAATTTAAGCTTGAACACCTCCGCTTATTGCTTAGGGAGGTTTTAGCGACTCTGGATGACTGTGACCCCATTGTGGTTCCAGATAAATTGTGTAAAATGGACAAATACTTTGCAGTGCCTGTTTACACTTATGTTTTTCCAGTCCCTAAAAGGTTTTTGGAAATTATTACTAAGGAATGGGATAGACCAGGTGTGCCGTTCTCTCCCCCTCCTGCTTTCAAAAAGATGCCGCCATACGGGACTCGTGGCAGATGGTTCCTAAGGTAGAGGGAGCAGTCTCTACTCTAGCTAAGCGTACAACTATCCCCGTCGAGGACAGTTGTGCTTTCCTAGATCCTATGGATAAAAAATTGGAGGGTCTCCTTAAGAAAATTTTTATACATCAAGGTTTTATCCTCCAGCCTCTTGCATGCATTGCCCCAGTTACTGCTGCAGCGGCTTTTTGGTTTGAGTCTCTTGAGGAGGCTCTACAGGTGGAGACCCCGCTAGACTATATTCTAGACAGGATTAAAGCTCTTAAGTTAGCTAACTCCTTTATTTCTGATGCCATTTTTCATTTAGCCAAGCTAACGGCTAAGAATTCAGGTTTTGCCATTTTGGCACGCAGGGCTTTATGGCTGAAGTCCTGGTCAGCAGACTTTACTTCAAAGTCTAAGCTTCTTAACATCGCCTTCAAGGGACAGACCCTATTCGGGCCTGGTCTGAAGGAGATCATTTCTGATATTACTGGAAGATAAGATCATGCCCTTCCTCAGGATAGGTCCAATAAGTTAAGGACCAAACAGAAAAATTTTCGTTCCTTTCGAAACTTCAAGAGTGGCGCAGCTTCAGTTTCCTCTAATGCAAAACAAGAGGGAAATTTCACCCAGTCCAAACCAGTCTGGAGACATAACCAGGCTTGGAACAAGGGGAAGCAGGCCAAGAAACCTGCGGCTGCCTCTAAGACAGCATGAAGGAGTAGCCCCCGATCCGGGACCGGATCTAGTAGGGGGCAAACTTTCCCTCTTCGCCCAGGCTTGGGCAAGAGACATCCAGGATCCCTGGGCATTAGAGATGTTTCCCAGGGATATCTTCTGGACTTCAAAGCTTCATCTCCCAAGGGGAGATTTCATCTCTCACAATTATCTGTAAACCAGATAAAGAGAGAGGCATTCTTACGTTTGTTCAAGACCTACTGGTTATGGGAGTGATCCACCCAGTTCCAAGGGAGGAACAGGGGCAGGGCTTCTATTCAAGTCTTTTTATAGTTCCCAAAAAAGAGGGAACTTTCAGACCAATCTTGGATCTCAAGATCCTAAACAAATTTCTCAGGGTCCCATCCTTCAAGATGGAGACTATCCAAACCATCCTCCCTATGATCCAGGAGGGTCAATATATGACTACCGTGCACTTAAAGGATGCTTATCTCCACATTCCGATTCACAATGATCATCATCAGTTCCTCAGGTTCGCCTTCTTAGACAGGCATTAACAGTTTGTGGCTCTTCCCTTCGGGTTAGCCACGGCACAAAGAATCTTTACGAAGGTTCTAGGGTCCCTACTGGCGGTTCTAAGACCACGGGGCATAGCAGTGGCTCCTAGACGACATTCTGATACAGGCATCGACTTTTCAAATCGCCAAGTCCCATGTGGACATTGTTCTGGCCTTTCTGAGGTCTCACGGGTGGAAGGTGAACGAAGAAAAGAGTTCTCTCTCCCCTCTCACAAGAGTTTCCTTACTAGGAACACTGATAGATTCAGTAGAAATGAAAATTTTTCTGACAGAGGTGAGATTATCAAAGCTTCTAACTTCCTGCCATGCTTTTCTTTCCACTTCTCGGCCATCAGTTGCTCAGTGTATGGAAGTAATCGGCCTAATGGTAGTGGCAATGGACATAGTTCTGTTTTCCCGCCTACATCTCAGACCACTGCAACTTTGCATGCTCAATCAGTGGAATGGGGACTACACAGATTTGTCCCCTCTGCTAAATCTGGATCAAGAGACCAGGAATTCTCTTCTCTGGTGGTTATCTCGGGGGGGGTCCATCTGTCCATGGGAATGAGTTTCGGCAGGCCAGAGTGGACTATAGTGACAACAGATGCCAGCCTTCTGGGCTGGGGCACGGTCTGGAACTCCCTGAAGGCTCAGGGTTCATGGACTCAGGAGGAAGCCCTCCTTCCGATAAACATTCTGGAACTGAGAGCGATATTCAATGCTCTTCAGGCTTGGCCTCAACTAGCTGTGGTCAGGTTCATCAGATTTCAGTCGGACAATATCACGACTGTAGCCTATATCAACCATCAGGGGGGAACCAGAAGCCCCCTGGCAATGTTGGAGGTTTCAAAGATAATTCTATGGGCAGAGGTTCACTCTTGCCATCTCTCAGCTATCCATATCCCAGGAGTAGAGAACTGGGAGGTGGATTTTCTAAGTCGGCAGACTTTTCATCCAGGGGAGTGGGAGCTCCATCCAGAGGTATTTGCCCAGCTGATTCAACTATGTGGCAAGCCAGAACTGGATCTGATGGCGTCTCGTCAGAACTCCAAGCTTCCTTGTTATGGGTCCAGGTCAAGGAATCCCCAGGCAGCGTTGATTGATGCTCTAGCAGCGCCCTGGTCCTTCAGCCTGGCTTATGTGTTCCCACCATTTCCTCTCCTCCCTCATCTGATTGCCAAGATCAAGAATGATAGAGCTTCTGTGATTTTGATAGCACCTGCGTGGCCACGCAGGACTTGGTATGCAGATCTGGTGGACATGTCATCCCTTCCACCATGGTCTCTGCCGCTGAGGCAGGACCTTCTACTCCAAGGTCCATTCAAACATCCAAATCTAATTTCTCTGCAGCTGACTGCTTGGAGATTGAACGCTTGATTTTGTCAAAACGTGGTTTCTCCAAGTCGGTCATTGATACCTTGATTCAGGCTCGAAAGCCTGTCACCAGGAAAATCTATCATAAGATATGGTGTAAATATCTTCATTGGTGTGAATCCAAGGGTTACTCATGGAGTAAAGTCAGGATTCCTAGGATATTATCTTCTTTCTTTGTCAGCTAGTTCCTTAAAGGGACAGATTTCTGCTCTGTCTATTCTTCTACACAAGTGTCTGGCAGATGTTCCAGACGTTCAGGCGTTTTGTCAGGCTTTAGTTAGAATCAAGCCTGTGTTTAAACCTGTTGCTCCACCATGGAGTTTAAATTTAGTTCTTAAAGTTCTTCAAGGGGTTCCGTTTGAACCTCTGCATTCCATAGATATCAAGCTTTTATCTTAAAAAAATGTTCTGCTTTTGGTAGCTATCTCTTCGGCTCGTAGAGTTTCAGAGTTATCTGCCTTACAGTGTGATTCCCCTTATCTGATCTTCCGTGCAAATAAGGTAGTTTTGCGTACCAAACCTGGGTTTCTTCCAAAGGTGGTATCTAATAAGAATATCAATCAGGAGATTGTTGTTCCGTCGCTGTGTCCTAATCCTTCTTCAAAGAAGAAACGTCTATTACACAATCTTGACGTGGTTCGTGCTTTAAAGTTTTATTTACAAGCTACTAAGGATTTTCGTCAAACATCTGCATTGTTTGTTGTCTACTCTGGACAGAGGAGAGGCCAATAGGCTTTGGCATGTTCTCTTTCTTTTTGGCTGAGAAGCATAATCCGTTTAGTTTATGAGACTGCTGGCCAGCAGCCTCCTGAAAGAATTACAGCTCATTCCACTAGAGCGGTAGCTTCCACATGGGCTTTTAAAAATGAGGCCTCTGTTGAACAGATTTATAAGGCGGAGACTTGGTCTTCGCTTCATACTTTTTCTAAATTCTACAAATTTGATGCTTTTGCTTCCTCGGAGGCTATTTTTGGGAGAAAGGTCTTGCAGGCAGTGGTGCCTTCCATTTAAGTTCCTACCTTGTCCCTCCCTTCATCCGTGTCCTAAAGCTTTGTTATTGGTATCCCACAAGTAATGGATGAACCCGTGGACTGGATACACCTTACAAGAGAAAACAGAATTTATGCTTACCTGATAAATTTCTTTCTCTTGTGGTGTATCCAGTCCACGGTCCGCCCTGTCACTTTAAGGCAGGTGTTTTTTATTTTTAAACTACAGTCACCACTGCACCTTATAGTTTCTCCTTTTTCTTGCTTGTCTTCGGTTGAATGACTGGGGATGGCAGTATGGGGAGGAGCTATATAGACAGCTCTGCTGTGGGTGTCCTCTTGCAACTTCCTGTTGGGAAGGAGAATATCCCACAAGTAATGGATGAACCTGTGGACTGGATTCACCACAAGAGAAAGAAATTTATCAGGTAAGCATAAATTCTGTTTTCAACATATTGCATTCCGGCCCCTGGGAATTAGGTTGAAAAGGCCTGTCTGTGAAACAGGTTCAGTGATTCCCTCATTGCAAACGTTGTAGCAGTAGGGTATTTATATAAATAAATAAATAAAATAAATTAATCTCAACAGTGAGAAGACATTGAAGAGAATGTGTTTTAGACTATTTGTCCAAAAATTTAAAACCAAACACCACACCTTTGCCCAAATCCTAAACATTGTCTTATCTCTACCCATGATCCTTAAAACTAATTTTGCTTATATGTAGGCTGACCATATTGCCGCTTTAAAAAGGGACACATATGAAAAATACATATGTCAGGGCTGTTTTCAGGGCTGTTTAAAGAAATGGCTTTGTATAAGAACCCTCACATATGTATTTTTCATATGTGTTCCTTCTTAAAGCGGCAATATGGTCAGCCTACTTATATGACATTTTGGCACATACAGCCAAGATGCATATACATTCAGAAGGTTGCAGAGCAACTTCCATAGGCTTCAATGGGAGCCTCATTTTCATGGCCACTGACACCTAGAACAGTGCAGGGGCAAATTGAGCAGCGTTGGGCAGCAATAAATAAATATATATTTTTATGCTCATATATATATATGTGTGTTTTTATGTGTAAATACATATAAACACATAAATATATATGTATTTAAGCAATACACAGTCCCTCATTGCCATCCATGTAAAGGCACCATACATCCCCTCACTTTGACCACTTATATCTGCTTCTTGCAGTTTTTTTTTTTTTTAAATAAAGATGATTATATTTTTATTTTATGTTACTCTACAGCCATCTTTACTGTGTAAAATATCTGCATGTCTATTGTGTATGGAAAGCAGGCACACTGGTTAGGATAAAAGGTGTCTCCAGAGGCTGACCATGGTGAGGATTTTTCACCTACACCTTGGCCCAGCATGCTGATTTTATAAAGATTCTATTACACCTGTGAAGTTTCTTGACTCTCTGTGGAGCCTATTTAAAAGCTGACAAGGTAATTTTTCTTTTATTTATCTGTTAACAACTGGTGATAAACAAACTCGCCGGCATGGAGACAAATCACACAAAAACATTAAGATTTTTTTTTTAGACTTTATATTGTAATATATATGTCTCTAAATTACATTCAGAACCCTACACAGCTAGATAAACATTAATAAAATTAGCATTTCTAGAATTATTTGATGGACCTCACCATACTAATGAGACTTCTTAGATCATCTTGCTTCAGCAGAGAGCTTTAGATAATTGGGCCCTTAGAGTAAACTGTTCATAGAGGTGCTGACACTAATAGCTCAGTCCAGAGTTCAAATAAAGTTCTATAAGATTTTCCTTAGAGCGGCAAAATCCTATCCTCGAAACAAGAGACATTCAATTCAGTGGATGCCCAGGAAATAAGTATCCACGCCTTGGTACATGCAAAGCTGACCTGTGGAATAAAATAAATAAAACAAGAACTAGTGCAACACTGATAAACAAATATCAAAACTGAGGTTAAAACACTCACCTTTTTTTTGGACCTGATTGGATCTTTCTCAAGGCTCCAATGAAAATACATTTTCTTCATTGTATATGTTTTTTTTTTACTAACTCTAAACTCTAAACCACAATTCTAAGTGTTTTAGTTGTATTGCAATATTATATGGATAGTATTATAAATTGGCTGTAATTATGCACCCCATGTTGACAGCACCATTGTAGCATAAAATTAATATTACTGTAAATTTAAAGACAAAAATAAAATAAAAAAATGCATTGCTTTAAAGGAGATTATAAAAGCTAAAAATTGTTTCTTCATATACTGAGGGTTGACACCTTTTCTTGGAAAAAAATGCCAAATGTACTGAGTAGAATAAATTTGCATAAATAATTAAACCACATAATTTAGAAACTAAAGCTGCTATGGCTGATATTAAATAATAAATAATAATAATAATAAATAGATTCTAAAACACTTAGAAGAAATTATCCATGATATATTTATTTATTTATCTATTTATTATTTTCAACTTTGACCTAAACCTTAGAAATGCAGGCTGTGTCACTAAAATACTGGCTGGGTGGTAACCCTAGATAGACTACAAAGGATTTTTTCTGTAATTTATTTACTTTTTCTTAAAAAATATTTTCTTGTTTCTTAGGGAATTCAATATTTGTCCTTTTATATTAACAATGATATTGCTAGAACTACAAAGAAAACTGATAAATGCCATATTAATATGTTTATTTATTTAAGTCATTATTATTTCATGTATATACAGTATATATGGTACAATTGCATTTAATACAATTGCTTTAAAAAAAAAAATACCAGCATAACTATTGCATTGTTGTATATTCCCCATTATGTATTAATGCCTAAAACCCTATGTTCTACCTCAATCCTTCAAACTTGATTTTTACCTTAATACAGAGCATGATTCAAACAGCCATAAAATTGAATCTACCTTAAAATAGCTTCAGTACAACTGTCGTTTTGTAAAATAAACATGGATCTATTATTTCTTAATGCCAAGCTTAACAACCTCAAGATTAGAACATATCTCATATTCTCCCAGTGGGCAGCACTTAAGAAGAGAGCAACATTTCTGTCTGCGGTAGTCAAGTAATCCCAAATGTAGATAATTGATGATTCTGCATTAGGGACTCATACACGAGATGTATTGTAATATGTCTGTCGAAATCAGCGCTTTGCACTTTGATCAACCGTCAGATGAAAGCTTTTATCACATTTATTTAATTTAAAACTTGAGTTAGTACTTACATTGGACCCTTGATTCAGCGCCTTATTGCTCTCAGCAGGGAATAAAGGAAATTACTTTCACAGATCAGTAAAATTTAGAATACTTGTGAAATTCAAATATGTTATAGTTTCACTTACAGGACTCATTTGTATAGTCTAAAGTAATCACATTTAAAACTAGAAATGCATAATGAAGAAACTTTGATTTATTTTATAAAACATCATTATAGTAATCACTCTCACTACTGTTATACTATTTAGGGCTATTCAGAAATAACATGACACATAGCATACAATGTAACATCATATAAGTGATTCATAATTATATCACTAATGATATAACAGCTAGCAATCAAATTCATATTATCACGTATAGCTTGTAATATGCAAATTAGTTTGTTTTAGGAAGTTTGGGTTAGGCTTCACTTAGGTGTATTGTTGCTTGTAGATTAAGAGTTGCTGGTTAATAAACTGAAGTGATATTTGTTAAAGGGATATGAAACCAATTATTATTATTATTATTCAGATTAAGTGTGTTGTTGTTGTATTACCTTCTAAATGACATTATTATAGAATTTAATTTTACATGCATAATTTTTGCTTTCAGTCTCATGGCTAGTTAGGGGTATGCATATTTAGGGATTTATCTATTAAATAAGGGATATGAATTTCTAGGTATTTCAAGGAAGAGAATAAACTTGCCAGGTCACTTGCAATCCCAAAACAATTTCTAAAAAAAATAATAATAATAATAATAGCAGCAGATTTAATTTACATACGGATTGACAGAAATGTTAGACGATGAATGATAAATCTGAAGTGACAAATGACTTCTAAAAAATGCCAAAACAGCCTATCACAGAAAAGATCTTTTTCAGTTGAAGTGTACTAATATCTGGTTTTATACAGAAACAGATAACATAGTGCATTTGTATAGTCTTACAACCTTATTGTTGTCAATGATATCAAAACTGTAAAACTGTTTAAATATTTAGATATAAAGCAAATGAAAATTAGTATTACACAACTAAATACATAGAATCATACATTTTATCAAAACTATCAAAGTAGAGAAGCACATATAAATGAAAATAGAAAATAATTATTATGCACATATTTAGCTATAGATTTATCTGTCCACCAATAAGCTTTTATGTGCACAAGTATATACACATAATTTAATTTACATAAACGCAATTTCCCAAGTACATATGCATAGATAAATATAGAAACAATAGACAAATATACCTAATAAATAATAAAAAAATATAGTAATACATCTGAGACTAGCATATATTAACAGATACAAAAGTAAAAATAAGTGTGATTGAAAGGGGGCGTGTCTGGGCAGCGCAGTGAGAGGACGCAATATCAGAGCCTGCTAGATAGAGATTGATAATCTGCCAGTTATCGCTGACATCAAACAACATCTTTGGTAGATTATTATCTATATAAATTAACAAGTGTCTGCTGATTCAGAGGATACCAAACATTGTTGTGTTTATGATGCCTACACCCTGGTCCAGACAGTTGAGGCCTTAAGTGGCAGCCTTATTCAGAGACCTCAACACCCCCCCCCCCGGTATTCTGATTCAAATAGTCAGTTATTGGCTACATATCTACACAATGCTACACTCATCATGGAGGAGTCTCATAGGATTATGCAAGGTCTATTACAAAATATGGAACATATATTGGACAGTAATTTTGACGACCTTATAACAACATTAAGAAAAGCAGCAAGGAGGGAGGATGCCAGTATACTAGATAGCCCGGAGTCGGAGGTTGTATCGATGGAGCAGCCCCTGGAGACTCAACTAGAGATACTGCAAAAACACATGAGAACCGTCAAGAGAAATAATGATATCATGCTATTTTACAAGCTATAGTCAGCCCACTTTCTATCGATAAGGTAGAAAGGAATTAAAACCATGTGGAGACTTCCTTGAGAAGCATTGTAGTGCCATCTCTACTCTTACAGGGCTTAACACCCCAACAGCTAATAGATCCCAACGTCCCTTGAACGAGGAGGGTTGGCCAACGTCCGTGGTCTGGTGACAGCGTATCCGGAACTGATAACTCCACCTAAGGATTCTGCAACATCACAGCAGCTTAGTTGGATGGCGTACACTCTGCTACTCACATTGCTTATTTCCCTTACCACACTGCAATTTCCAAATGATAGTTTAGACACTAAAGACACCCCTTCTGTAGAACCATTGGAGTTTTCATCTCTCAGATCCGGTATTGGGTAAACTACTTTACCATTTTTGACTTACAGTTAGGACCTGCTATTTTGTTAACCCCTTATCTCTTAGATGTTCCAGAGACTGGAGAAGTAATTTTGTTAATGGAGCTTCTCTATACAAGAAAATACACTACTACTTAGTACTGTCCTGTTTTTGCTGCAGTCTTTCATTATATGGTCTTTTAATTCCTTGCTATATCCTACATGTATATCATCTTTCACATAAGCAAGGCTGTATGCACTACATATGACAGAATCCAGTATTTGACATTTTCTCATTTAATATTTGTTTCCCTGTGTATTAGCATATATCATCTAGTTTTGTTTCTTATGGGGGAAAACTGCTAACAGACATAAGCATGGGACCTCGTTCTTCTCAATAGATTCTCACTCTTGATAGTGTTTATAGAGAAATTATTATCTCATTGGACATATATTCATTTCAGATTGCTCCAATATTTTATGATAGGTATATAGCAGTGTATCCACATACGTGTGAAAGGTAATGACTATTGTTTTTTTTATTTATTAAATGGTGAGATTATTACTCTTTGTAAATTGCCCTCACATTAAATGATATGCCTTTATAAACGTGGTTAGCTGCCCAAACTTACACTTATACCATATCCTTATCCCTCACCATTTAGTAGAAGTCTGTGCAGCCTGAGGGGCATAGCTTAGATGCCAACATTCAATGCCTTGAGACTCATTCACTATATCCCCTTTATATTATCATTTTTGGGAAGCATATAAACTAATTTCCTTCTAGCAGAAAGGACTGTTAACTATGTTAGCTCCATCCTGAAAGCTAGTATATGAGTAATATTTGTTTCTGTAAGTGGTCCCATTATCACTGCATCCCTTCCTGTGTGGACATAAGCAGTTAAAAACTAAGAGTACTCCTCCTATGATTTTCATATTACTAGACTTATGTGTGGCCTTGATGCATTAGGGTGTTCTTTTTGGTTTTCCAATTATTTTATATTGCTAGCACATGGAATTTTCACATCCTGTGTTATACTGTTATGTCATGCCAGATTCCTATTCAAGTGTTTAATTGCTAATAACGGTTTTTCAATTATTATTATATATTTAGCACTTGTGGTTTCCATATCATATGCTATTCTGTACTATGTCATTCTAATGTCAAATAGTGACTGTTTATATCTTTTAATTTCCTCTAAATGTAATTTATGTATAACTGGGCCCATGAGTGACCCTTTGAGAAACAAGAGGAACTAATAATTATACCATATCTAACATGACATAGATTTTTTTATCTTAAATATTTACTATATCAATATATAGTTTCTATTTTAAATTCCATAGCTTTTAAAATTACTATTTGCATTTGAAGTGCTAATCTCTTAGATCTCATTACATATGCTAATAAAGTATTTTGTGTTACTACTTACTATCGGCTAGATTTAGAGTTCTGCGGCCAAAGGGGTGCGTGAGCTACGCATGCTTTTTTCCCCCCGCACCTTTTAAATACCGCTGGTATTTAGAGTTCACAGAAGGGCTGTGTTAGGCTCCAAAAAGGGAGCGTAGAGCATATTTACCGCCACTGCAACTCTCAATACCAGCGTTGCTTACGGACGCGGCCAGCTTCAAAAACGTGCTCGTGCACGATTTCCCCATAGGAAACAATGGGGCTGTTTGAGCTGAAAAAAAACCTAACACCTGCAAAAAAGCAGCGTTCAGCTCCTAACGCAGCTACATTGTTTCCTATGGGGAAACACTTCCTATGTCTGCACCTAACACTCTAACATGTACCCCGAGTCTAAACACCCCTAACCTTACACTTATTAACCCCTAATCTGCCGCCCCCGCTATCGCTGACCCCTGCATATTATTATTAACCACTAATCTGCCGCTTCATACACCGCCGCAAGCTACATTATCCCTATGTACCCCTAATCTGCTGCCCCTAACACCGCCGACCCCTATATTATATTTATTAACCCCTAATCTGCTGCCCCCAACGTCGCCTCCACTTACCTACAATTATTAACCCCTAATCTGCCGACCGGATCTCACCCCTACTATAATAAATGTATTAACACCTAAAGCTAAGTCTAACCCTAACCCTAACACCCCCCTAAGTTAAATATAATTTAAATCTAACGAAATAAATTAACTCTTATTAAATAACTTATTCCTATTTAAAGCTAAATACTTACCTGTAAAATACTGTAAACCCTAATATAGCTACAATATAAATTATAATTATATTGTAGCTATTTTAGTATTAATATTTATTTTACAGGCAACTTTGTAAATATATTAACCAGGTACAATAGCTATTAAATAGTTAATAACTATTTAATAGTTACCTAGTTAAAATAATTACAAAATTACCTGTAAAATAAATCCTAACCTGTTACAATTAAACCTAACACTACACTATCAATAAATTAATTAAATACAATACCTACAATTATCTACAATTAAACCTAACACTACACTATCAATAAATTAATTAAATACAATATCTACAAATAAATACAATGAAATAAACTAACTAAAGTACAAAAAATAAAAAAGAACTAAGTTACAAACAATAAAAAAATATTTACAAACATTAGAAAAATATTACATCAATTTTAAACTAATTACACCTACTCTAAGCCCCCTAATAAAATATCAAAGCCCCCCAAAATAAAAAAAATGCCCTACCCTATTCTAAATTAAAAAGTTCAAAGCTCTTTTACCTTACCAGCCCTGAAAAGGGCCCTTTGCGGGGCATGCCCCAAAGAATTCAGCTCTTTTGCCTGTAAAAAAAACACATACAATACCCCCCCCCAACATTACAACCCACCACCCACATACCCCTAATCTAACCCAAACCCCCCTTAAATAAACCTAACACTAAGCCCCTGAAGATCTTCCTACCTTATCTTCACCTCGCCGGGTATCACACCGATCCGTCCTGGCTCCAATGTCTTGATCCAAGTGCAGGGCTGAAGATGTCCATGATCCGGCTGAAGTCTTCATCAAAGCGGGAGCTGAAGAGGTCCATGATCCGACTGAAGTCTTCTATCAACGGCATCTTCAATCTTCTTTCTTCCGGATCCATGTTCATCCCGCCGACGCGGAACATCCATCTTCACCGACGACTTCCCGACGAATGACGGTTCCTTTAAGGGACGTCATCCAAGATCGCGTCCCTCGAATTCCGATTGGCTGGTAGGATTCTATCAGCCAATCGTAATTAAGGTAGGAAAATTCTGATTGGCTGATTCCATCAGCCAATCAGAATCAAGTTCAATCCAATTGGCTGATCTGATCAGCCAATCAGATTGAGCTCGCATTCTATTGGCTGATCGGAACAGCCAATATAATGCAAGCTCAATCTGATTGGCTGATCGGATCAGCCAATCGGATTGAACTTGATTCTGATTGGTTGATTCCATCAGCCAATCAGAATTTTCCTACCTTAATTCCGATTGGCTGATAAAATCCTATCAGCCAATCGGAATTCGAGGGACGCCATCTTGGATGACGTCCCTTAAAGGAACCGTCATTCGTCGGGAAGTCGTCGGTGAAGATGGATGTTCCGCATCGGCGGGATGAACATGGATCCGGAAGAAAGAAGATTGAAGATGCCGTTGATAGAAGACTTCAGTCGGATCATGGACCTCTTCAGCTCCCGCTTGGATAAAGACTTCAGCCGGATCATGGACATCTTCAGCCACCCGCTTGGGCTTGGATCAAGACATCGGAGCCAGGACGGATCGGTGTGATACCCGGCGAGGTGAAGATAAGGTAGGAAGATCTTCAGGGGCTTAGTGTTAGGTTTATTTAAGGGGGGTATGGGTTAGATTAGGGGTATGTGGGTGGTGGGTTGTAATGTTGGGGGGGGGGTATTGTATGTGTTTTTTTTACAGGCAAAAGAGCTGAATTCTTTGGGGCATGCCCCGCAAAGGGCCCTTTTCAGGGCTGGTAAGGTAAAAGAGCTTTGAACTTTTTTAATTTAGAATAGGGTAGGGCATTTTTTTATTTTGGGGGTCTTTGTTATTTTATTAGGGGGCTTAGAGTAGGTGTAATTAGTTTAAAATTGTTGTAATATTTTTCTAATGTTTGTAAATATTTTTTTATTTTTTGTAACTTATTTTTTTTTTATTTTTTGTACTTTAGTTAGTTTATTTAATTGTATTTATTTGTAGGTATTGTATTTAATTAATTTATTGATAGTGTAGTGTTAGGTTTAATTGTAGATAATTGTAGGTATTTTATTTAATTAATTTATTGATAGTGTAGTGTTAGGTTTAATTGTAACTTAGGTTAGGATTTATTTTACAGGTAATTTTGTAATTATTTTAACTAGGTAACTATTAAATAGTTATTAACTATTTAATAGCTATTGTACCTGGTTAAAATAATTACAAAGTTGCCTGTAAAATAAATATTAATCCTAAAATAGCTACAATATAATTATAATTTATATTGTAGCTATATTAGGGTTTATTTTACAGGTAAGTATTTAGCTTTAAATTGCATTAATTTATTTAATAAGAGTTAATTTATTTTGTTAGATTAAAATTATATTTAATTTAGGGGGGTGTTAGTGTTAGGGTTAGACTTAGCTTTAGGGGTTAATACATTTATTATAGTAGCGGTGAGATCCGGTCGGCAGATTAGGGGTTAATTATTGTAGGTAGGTGGAGGCGACGTTGGGGGCGTCAGATTAGAGGTTAATAAATATAATATAGGGGTCGGCGGTGTTAGGGGCAGCAGATTAGGGGTACATAGGTATAATGTAGGTTGTGGCGGTGTACGGATCGGCAGATTAGGGGTTAATAATAATATGCAGGTGTCAGCGATAGCGGGGGCGGCAGATTAGGGGTACATAAGGATAACGTAGCTGGCGGCGGTGTACGGAGCGGCAGATTAGGGGTTAAAATATTTTAATAGAGTGGCGGCGATGTGGGGGGACCTCTGTTTAGGGGTGTATAGGTAGTTTTTGGGTGTTAGTGTACTTTAGAGCACAGTAGTTAAGAGCTTTATAAACCGGCGTTAGCCCAGAAAGCTCTTGACTACTGACTTTTTTCTGCGGCTGGAGTTTTGTCGTTAGATTTCTAACGCTCACTTCAGCCAAGACTCTAAATACCGGCGTTAGAAAGATCCCATTGAAAAGATAGGATACGCAAATGGCGTAGGGGGATCTGCGGTATGGAAAAGTCGCGGCTGGAAAGTGAGCGTTAGACCCTTTCCTGACTGACTCCAAATACCAGCGGGCGGTAAAAACCAGCGTTAGGAGCCTCTAACGCTGGTTTTGATGGCTACCGCCCAACTTTAAATCTAGGCCTATGTTATTAATTTACTGGAAATTTGATTACCTAAGGTTAATCAAATGACCTAAGAGTGGCCTTCATTGTAACTACCATTTGACATAACACTAACTAATCAGGTGGTCCATGAGTGACTTGTGATGTAGTTACTCCAATGCTAAAGTTCTTTGAAAAATGGTCTTTTAATTCCTTGCTATATCCTTTTAATTCCTTGCTATATTCCTATTTAACTCTCACTATATCCAGTAACACTACTATATCCTAATAATACAGGCATTCAAATATTTTACTATAGAAACATTTACATAACTTATTTCACAATTGTGTTTCCAAAGTGTTATGGTTAAAATTATTGGTTGATAGCATTTCACAATAGATGAAATATCATGTATTGGGGTGCTAAACACAACTATGGGCCAGATTACGAGTGGTGCGCTAACAGTTACGTGTTACACGTGAGCGATTTTAGGTTTATTGCGGCTGTTTGCATCCACCGGATTTTGAAAGTAAATGCGAACGAATGAGCACAATTGTGATTTAAGCTACAATGATTACCAAGTCCCCAGAGCACTGGTTAACTGTGTGAAACAAAAAAGTGTCACAAAACACATCAAAAATACATATAATAGTAAAATAGTATAATGTGTATGTATACATAATAACGCCATCTAATAAAAAGTATTAAAATAAAAAATTGCACAAAAAAACTTGTAAGGAATAAAAAACATAAGGTCTCAGGTGTTAGAGAAAAAGGGCAGGAAAAAAATGCTTTAACATAGAGATAGAGGCAGGGGAGTGTGTCCCCAAAACGTCACACTTTTTCAAATAAAGTGCACTTGAAAAGACCAGAGAGTGCCTTCTATAATAGAGAGAGAGAGAGAGAGCTAATAGACGAAGCACTCTCCAGGTTGGTCTGATGACGGGGTGAATACCCCGAAACGTCGCTGTAATTAAATTGTGTTATACACTTGATAAGACCAGAGAGTGCTTCGTCTATTAGCTCTATTTACCACTCCTAGCACCCTGGCATATGAAGCTTGTTAGTGGGAGTGCACCTATCTCTACAGAATATATATATATATATATATATATATATATATATATATATGTGTGTGTGTGTGTGTGTGTGTGTGTGTTTATGAGTATAGATATGTATTTATGTATTTATATGTGTGTAAATGTATTTACAGACATATATACACATATGCACATAAATACATATGTATACATATATATACATTTATATAAATGCATGTGAGCCCTTTTCAGTTAAGTAGATGAAAACATGTAAAATTATATTTATGCAATATTCATATGTAAAAGTGTTATACTGTGTATTTACTGTAAATATTTCACATTCCAATGTTCTGCACATAGCAGAATATATTCTATCTATTTTTAAATTTAAATATATATATATATATATATATATATCTGTATATATCTGTATATATCTATTAATAAATTAATATTTTCTTATCTGGATAGCCCACTTGAGAAAATGTGATTGGGTTTGCACGCGAGTAGAATGTTATTTTTTTTCCCTCTTTTTTGCTCCATTAACTTCTATGTAGGTATATGTTAACACATTCATGATATTCAAAGTTTTGCTTTTTGCGTGCAACTGGTTAGCAAGCAAGCGAAAACTTTTTACTTTCAACTTTCAATACAAGCACTACCTGATTGTATTGTATTACCTGATCCTAGCTGCCTCTTTTCTAAAATAGGTTAATAGACTGGAATTTAATGTGACCCATAGGCTATAGATTTACAATCAGATCTCATTGGACAAATACTTTTGAATTCTGAATAAAATATTTAGAGTCTAAAGTTAAACCTTAGGAGGTATCAGCTTTCATTATCCATACTACTTTCTTTAGCTTTTGATTGACACTACTCATTTGTGAGTTATATTCAATAAATATGGAGATTAGGAGTGAGGATGGAGATAGCTGTCCTAAGCACTTCTTATGATAATATATTGACATGTTAATATATTACATTTTCCAGATCTCACAATATTGTTATTTAAATTCTACTTGATTAGTAAAATAAAATTTAATTTTAAAAAATATATATTTGATATATTAATTGTCTCACAAAGTACTTGTCTAGGTTTCTAAACTTTGAAGAAAAGCTGTTCAAGTGGAAACACTATATTTTTTATTTTTACTACATTAAAAATTGGATGCTGGATAACCCACATAGTCTAGGACACCCATTATTGTCAACGCCAGCTCCCAGGAACTTTTGACTTTGTGTAAGAATGTCTAGTGTATAAAGTGCTGGCTTAATTATGTGTTTACTGGTGAAGTCTTCCTTTGTATTACGAAGTGAGGAGTTTTACAATAGTTTCAAAGGTGAGCAAAAAATCTGTAGTTGAGAAAAGAAAATCTGGAGTATGCAAATATTCTAGTCTCTTTTACTTCAACACTGGTATCAGTACAGTTTTACGTTTAAATTTCTTAGGGCTCCATGTACTAAGCCGTCAATTCATCCGTCATTTTAGTCGCGGCTAAACTCGCCGTTACTCGCCGCGGGCGAAATGGTGTCCGCTGTAGCTATGTACTAATAATCCCACAACAAATAGACACCTCTAGCCCGCCGCGAGCAGTGGCGGAATATTGATAAATTTGACGCCTCGCTCGCCGCGAATAAGCTGATGTACTTAACTTTCAGTTCAATTGTCTGGCCAATTGTTAACACGTGACATGTAAGGTGTCATGAACGTCATAGTAGAAGCGGGAATAGAATTTTGCTCCTATAAATGGACAAGTTTTCTAAACAACTTTATTATTGTTCCAAAATTTTTGGAGAGTAATTACAGAGCGCTCGTTTTTGAGATCTTTATTTACTATTTCGATATGGCTTCATCTGGATCTGAAACCGCTTCAAAATCCAAGAATCCTCACTTTTCTCATCAGCAAAACGTCGTTTTGATTGATATGATTATTGACTCTTATGATTATTTGTTTGGATGTCGTGTCAAACAGACAAATTTTTCTAGAAGGAAGCAGATCTGGCAAAGGATCAGCGACGCTGTTAGTGCCCAGGGTCCAGGAAAAAAGGATGTCGATCAGCTGAAGAAGCGTTACAACGACATTAAACGCTTCGCCAAAGCTAAATTGGCCAGAGAGAAAAATTCGGCACGTGCTACCGGAGGTGGACCAGCATATGTGGCAGACCTCAATGACTATGAGCAGAAGCTTGTTCAGCGTCTGGGACCGGAGATCATCACTGGCATAACGGATGATTGTGACAGTGATTTAAGAGGTAAATGTACAACATAGTTGACGTAAATGTTCTTTTTAAAGTTATGATAGGTTATTGTCTCCAATATATATTTCTTTAAAATAACATTATCTGACTTCTTACGCTTCAGTATCCTATATGCCATCTAGGCCCCAAATACTGTAATCATTTATGTCGCATATATGTATAAGGGATTGTACAAGCCATTTAGGCCCCAAATACTGTAATAATTTATCTCGCATATATGTATAAGGGATTGTACAAGCCATTTAGGCCCGAAATACTGTAATAATTTATCTCGCATATATGTATAAGGGATTGTACAAGCCATTTAGGCCCCAAATACTGTAATCATTTATGTCTCATATATGTATAAGGGATTGTACAATAATAGTATTGTTATACTGCCTTTTTTTTAATGGTCTAACGGAACTAAAGATTTGTTGATTATTACTATAGTGATCCCTAAAGATAACACCCATGTGTTTATTTTCAAACCAGTATTGCATAGAAACCTTAAAGAGATAATGACAATAGAAATAATGTAATTTGAAACTATTAAAATAATATTGTATGTCCGACATTAATCATGAGACTAACCCCAGATCACATGCCTTCTTAAATTTCTGATCTATTGACTTCCATGTTGCGTTATTTCACTATAGAATATTATTGTTAGCATCTTTCAAAATTGTTCTCCGCTTTATAAACATACATTTTTCAGATATAGCTATGCACATAGTTGACGCAGTCACATGAACCATCTATATGCATCAACCAATGATCATTTACTGTGCCTGTATAGATTTGCTTTTCCTCAAAGTATAAAAATCCAATGAATGCAAAAACATAATACATTTAAATATTTTTAAAAATGCATTTTCTTATGCAATTTGTAAAGGTAATTATTTTTTTTCATGTCCCTTTAAAGGGCCACTAAACCCAAAATCTTTTATTAATGATTCGGATAGAGAATTGAAATTTAAACAACATATTACTTCAATTTTCTAGATATTCTTAGTTGAAGAAAAATAAATACACATGTTGAGCCAATCACACGAGGCTTCTTTGTGCATCAATCAAATGCTTTTCAACAAAGAATATCTATAGAATAAAACAAATTAGATAATATAAGTAAATTATAAAGATGTTTATAACTGCATTCTCTTTCCAAATCATAAAAAAAGGTGGTTGGCATGTCCCTTTAATGATTGAGCCTGCATTCACTGCTGTAATTATTATTATTAACAGTTTTAACTTTCAGTTTCAAATATAAATAAAAATAAACCTAATTTTTTTTTTAATTTTTTTTTTTTTAAGCAATGCCAACAACAGCAGAGCCTGTGAGGAGTAACGAGGTGCCCACTTGTTCTACTTCTTCTTCTGCGGTTTCGAGACCACCCGGTGCAGCTGTTTCAAGACCTTCGGACAGTTTTACACATGGACAATTTATACGCTCATCATCTAATGTTACACACACAACTTCCTCGGCGGACACACTTCCGGATCTAAGGACCAGCACTCCACAAACTGGTGTTGGTAGAGCAACTGGTAAGTACTTTACAAATGAATAATTTCAATGTTGTGTGTTTTATCTCTTTTATCTCTCAATTTTTTTTTTGTAATTTTTTTTTTAAATGTCAAATGTCATTATTGACATATTCTATTTCGAGATCTTGTACATATTTTTTTAAATGAGGATTCTTGTAGAGCATGCATGCTATTTTAATCAACTTTCAAATTTTTTTAAAATTTATCATTATTTTCTTTTTGAGAATTGATCATAGTATTACATAAGAAAGCTGATAGAAATTCCATGCAATATATCTTATTCTCAAAAAGATTATTTTTGCTTCAGTGTCCAGTTAATTGCAAAATACATTTCCATTAATAATTTCGAATATATCGTTACATTGACAAAAAAGCATTTTATTTATTTATTTTTATGTTATTTATTTTTTTATAGGTGATTTGGGACGTCTTTTCCAGAGATTGACTGGACATTCATCTCCATTATTTGATGGTATGTATCACATATGTATATATATATATAATATAACTTAAATTGGTGTATGACGGTTGTATCTGCTCTCTCCTTCTATTCTATTTCTGCAAGTGTTTTTATAACATTTTATTTTTATTTACTAACAATTTGTTATGTCTTGATCTAGAAGAAGAAAACTCATCAAGGGAGATCACTATCAATCTCATGCCGATAGTGGAAAATCCCATTCAAGATGAACCACCAGGAGGGCATGATGGAAGTGAGACTCCGGATATTCTTGAAGATTTGGGAGATGCGCAACCGGATGAAATTCACACACCAGAAAACATTGAGGAACCTGTTGAAACACAGGCACCACCAATTGAACTGCAAACAGGTGGTGTAAATATTGACAATACACCGGCAGAAGGACAATTTGGCGATGTTGCATTGAGGGAAATGTTGACACTGGCAAGGCAATACAGAGAGGACCACAGAGAAATGCTGAATATTATTAACACTAATATTGAACGCTGGGCTGCTCTGTCAGAAAAAAATGTGGAAATCGAAAGGCAAAGGAATGAGATAGAGATGCAGAAATTACAGCTGCAAAGAGAGATGTTCCAGTGGCAGAGGCAGATGGATGAAGAGAAAAACCATCAAATTAACAGAGCTTTGAGCATCAGCGAAAGGACATTACAATCTCTGTTGGCTATTGTCAGTGAAAGGGAGGCGACAACAGACCCAAAGAGGCAACGTCTGGAGTGAACATTTTTTATTATCTAGTCACTGTTAATTTTTTTACTCTGTATATTGTGTACAAAGTTATTGTTTGTGTATTTTTAAGGGACACTGTACTCAAATTTTTTCTTTTGTGATTCAGATAGAGCATGCAAATTTGATCATAGGAGTACATTTGAAAGTTGCTTAAAATTGCATGCTCTATCTGAATCACAAAAGATAAAATTTGGATACAGTGTCCCTTTAAGTTTAAAATGTTAGTCACTGTTAATTTTTTTACTCTGTATATTGTGTACAAAGTTATTGTTTGTGTATTTTTAAGGGACACTGTACTCAAATTTTTTCTTTTGTGATTCAGATAGAGCATGCAAATTTGATCATAGGAGTACATTTGAAAGTTGCTTAAAATTGCATGCTCGATCTGAATCACAAAAGATAAAATTTGGATACAGTGTCCCTTTAAGTTTAAAATGTTAGTCACTGTTAATTTTTTTACTCTGTATATTGTGTACAAAGTTATTGTTTGTGTATTTTTAAGGGACACTGTACTCAAATTTTTTCTTTTGTGATTCAGATAGAGCATGCAAATTTGATCATAGGAGTACATTTGAAAGTTGCTTAAAATTGCATGCTCTATCTGAATCACAAAAGATAAAATTTGGATACAGTGTCCCTTTAAGTTTAAAATGTTATTATTTAATAAAGACAAATTTTTTTATGGCCAAAAAAAAAGTTTATTTACATAAATTCAAACTCACTTTTGATTCTTCAACACAAAACTTTTTCTCAGTTATTAATCATGACAAAACAAAAAATGAAATCAAATTACATATTTACGGTATAAAAAATCTACTTGCTCCATTAACATTGCCAAAGTTGCCCTAATTTTAGAAATTTTTTGTTTGACATGATCTTCTAGACAACTCTGAGTACTTTTGTCTGCAGTCTCAATAGTTGATGTTGAAGATAAATCTGTAGAAAAATAAATGAAAAGCAAAATTTAATTCAATTGTCATATACATATTCAATGTATGATAGGGTTTTTCATCACAAATATTACCTCCTGATGTGCTGTTATCTACGTTATCTACTATATTAGCTTCTACACTTATGTCCACTCCTTTAAAGCTTTCATCTGAGCCAACTCCTATTTGAAATATACAATATATGTATTAGTTAAAACTTGTATTTTCTTAGATTTAAGATTACTGAGTATGAAACATACCTTTATCTACCATCATTGTTGGTAAAACTTCTATCCTTGGTTGAGTATCATCTGAAGTTAATGCTTCAAATATTGTCACACTATCTGGATTTTGAAATTCTTCCATTTCCATACTAGTTTCCATTTCTTCCATGGTAATATCTATGAACGAAATTACAAAGATAGAAAACTATTAAATCAAAAACCTTGTATATATTATTTAAAACAATAATAATAATAATCATTACAAGTGACATAGAAACCAATTTCTAAGTTTCATGATTCAGATAGTGCATGCAATTTAAATAAACTTTATATTTTACTTCATTCTTTTTGTATCTTTATTTGAAAAGCAAGAATCTAAGTTTAGATGCCAGCCCATTTTTGGTGAACCAACTGTGTTGTACTTAATAATAATTGGACAGAACCAATCAAAGAGTGCTGTCCATGGTGCTCAACCAAAAATTGGCTGGCTCCTTAGCTTAGATGCCCTCTTTTTCAAATAAAAATAGAAAGTAAATGAGGAAAAAAATGATAATAGAAGTAAATTAGCAACTTGATTAATATTGCATGCTAAAACTTTTTAAGCCAAAACCTAAAATATATGATTTAAAATTTAAATAATAAGTCATTACCTGTCTGTGTCTCTTTATGACAAATTGCATATGGATTTGGAGATAATTCAATATCCAATAGTGTTATTGGCAAAGGTGGAGAAAGAGCTTCACTTCTGGGTGTTTGCACCAACATTGACCTTAAGTAGCGTGGTGGGTGTGCACACTTCATTCTCCTACTTCTCATATCTATAAACATATATATAAGAAAAAAATTTAATAAAAAAAATTGAAATAATTATGCTGCATGCTTACTTTTCTAACATGTTTCAATGTTATATAGTAATATATTTATATTTTATTCTACTAACTCAGTTCTGCATGTTTCAATGTTATATACTAATATAGTTATATTTTACTCTACTAACTCATTTTTGTATGCTAAGTTTTCTAACCTTTTAAGTGTATATAGTTATATAGTTAAATTTTAATCTACTAACTCAGTTCTGCATGCTAACTTTTGTAACTTTTTGCAATTGTATATACTAATATAGTCAAAGTAACAGTCAGGAAATATTATTTTCCTGGATTCGTCAATGATGACGCAGTTCAAAAATAAACCCTTTTTTTATATTATTAAAAATTATTTCATATATAATTTTGAAACTTACATGTCCTTATCAATCTTCGAATCGATTTATAGTACTTCGGTTCTCTTCTCTTCAAATCACTATATTTTCTAAGACACTGTCGTCTTGTTCTTTTAATTTTTGAAATACGATGCATTCTTCTCAGCATCTCGTATATAATTTTGTCTCGGCATTCCTGTCTCACTCCCCTCACACCACCAATCCGTTTAGGGAAATATTTATCCATGGCATAAACTAATATCACCAATTCTCCAGCACCAAAAGGTTCAGGACGCGACATGTTTGACGATGACGTGATTAATCGTTATGTCAATCATTAGCGCATTGATCCAGATATGTATCCCCGAAAAATAGAGAAAAATATAATGTATATGTAGATTAATGTATTTTATGAAGGTTTGTAAATATCGATGTTTATAGTTATTACAAATGATATTTGTTTCATATACATTTTCTTTGTTTCAGATGTGTTGATATGTATTAAAATTTACTTTGTTTTACAATTGTTATTTTGTTTCTAAACATTTTCTTTGTTTCAGATGTGTATGTATTAACATTTATACTTTGGTTTACAATAGTTATTGTTTCTAAACATTTTTTTATTTGTTTCAGATGTGTTTTTATGTATTAAAATTTAATTTGGTTTACAATTTTTATTTTGTTTCTAAACATTTAATTTTTTTAAGATGTGTTTATATGTATTAAAATGTTGTTTGGTTTACAATTGTTATTTTGTTTCTAAACATTTTCTTTGTTTCATATGTGTTTATATGTATTAGAATTTATTTTGGTTTACAATTGTTATTTGGTTTCTAAACATTTCCTTTTTTTTCAGATGTGTTTATATGTATAACAAGTTACTTTGGTTTACAATTGTTAATATATAATGTTTAAAGATTATAATTTTGTAATAAAATAATTTATTTTGCCATTATTTTCTATATGCCACTATTCTTTTAACAAATCTTGAATGCAAAAATATATTATAAAGGTTAAGAAAATAAGTGCTAAGAGTAAGCCCTTAAGGTATTTATTTGAATATGGGAAAACCTAGTAGCTGTTAAAAATAGAGGTTAGAATAAAACAAATAAAATTAGCAAGTCTTTTTTAACTCAAAAATCCAATCTGATAACATAAAGCACTGTTGAATATACTGTCGCTTGTTACAGCTACAATTCAATGACACAATAATGAATTAGCATCAGCTATGGAGGGATTACATTACAATAATCACATATGTAAAAGAGTGAGAGCAGCTGTAGACACTAGTGTGATGTCACAAAGACAATGTATTACCTATAATATATTGTCTGTAATAACTTTGATCATAAACTTTATTTATTTGAAACCTTTGATAATTGAAGATCAACAACTGTTATGTATTTAACTGTTTATCATGAGTGATTTTTAATAACCTTAACTCTTAAAAAAAAATGGAGACAAGTTAATAAAGAAAGTTTTTTATTGATCAACTGAAACTTTAATCCTCAAACACAAAATATTGTTCTGAAACCATGTCCCTTGTTGCATTTCCACGCCTATTAGCTTGTTCGACACATATTTCTTCTGGTAAATCATCAGTATCTATTGGATCTTCATCTTCTAATGGACAGCCTCTTTTAATTGCAATATTGTGCAGTATGCAGCAAACCAATATAATTTTGGCAACTTTCTCTGGTGCATACTGCATAGCACCACCAGAACGATCAAGACATCGAAACCGCATTTTCAAAAGACCGAAAGTCCTCTCAGTAATCCCCCTGGTAGATCGGTGAGCTTCATTGAAACGTACTTGACTTCTGGTCTGTGGGTTGTTATAGGGAGTCAACAGCCATTCTGTACATGAGTACCCTCCATCTCCTAATAGAAGATATAATAAATATAAATATTAATATAAGAATAATTATAAAGATTCAGAACTATACAATACAATTAAACTATACAGATTACAGTCGACAAATTGGGCGCAATTTTGGTACATTGAAATGAGAGACATATTAGACGCCAGTTATGCTTACCTAGAAGCCATCCGTCAGGCATATTTCCCTCCTCGAACTTCCGGTATAACCCAGTCTGCCTTAAAATGTAAGAATCATGACAGGATCCAGGAAAGTTAGAACGGACACTGATAATCCTCATGTGGGGGTCACAGACCATCTGGACATTCAAGGAATGGAAATGCTTTCGATTCCTATAGATCTCCTCACGAGCTTGAAGTGGTCTTACAGCAACATGGGTACAGTCTATGGCACCTAGGACATTGGGCATCCCAGCCATCCTATAGAAATTTGACTTGATAGATTGCCATTCTTCAGGGGTAGATGGCAAACAAACATATCGATGAAAAATAACCATCATAGCCCCTATTACTTTGGATAAGTGGCGTGAAAAAGCAGATTGACTCATTCCAATAATGACGCTAGAAACTGCCTGAAAGGAGCCTGTTGCAAAAAAATGCAATGCCGCTAATAGTTTGAGAAGTCCCGGAATAGCTTGTGAACGAGCAGTCATCGGCTCCAAATGATCTTCAATCTCTCGATACAGGTGTAATATCGATTCACGATCAAGCCGGAATCTTTGTATGATCTCTCGGTCAGAAAGGCCGTGCAAACCAACCCGTGGAAGGAATACACGGGGGACTCGAACTCTCCTTCTTCTAACCAATCGATTAGCTACATTTCCAGTATTCTGTCTTCTAGCCCGGATTCGCATCAAACGGAGAATAAACAAAAACAGAATTCTCTCCATAGCTGCTGAAATGAACAATGTAAGTACAATGCTGATATTACTGCCTTTTATATATGTCTAGACTGGCGTCTAGAGTGACTTTCCTATTGTTTTGTACCTTGCCCGCCACCTAAAAGGTGGCGAGGCAAAAATAACGAGGTGGGAGCGGAAATTGACGCGAGCGGACAAATAGATTTTTTAGTACATTCGTTTTTGGCGAGTTGGTGGTCAAATGTGTCTAATTACAGTAAAAAATGGAGAGGTAGCGAGGTATGGCGGATAAGTACGCTCGCAATTTTAAAGATGCGAGTTTTTACATAATTGACGGCTTTGTACATATCAGTTTGCGAGTTTGGGCGCGAGATTTGTTGCGGGTAGCTCGCTGACTGCTTAGTACATGGAGCCCTTAGTGTCAGTATTGTTATGATGACTAGATAGGCTGATAATGGCATTGGTAGATAATATTTGAGAACCTAACATTTAATAAATCATTTTTTATTTGAATAGGCATTGATTAATAACCCAAGGAATATCTTTTTTATCATATCAAGATATAGTACTAACTAAAATATTTCTCTACATGATTTTTCAATTCCCTGAGAAATCTAAATTAGAAAGATTTAGCTTTGCATTTTACTGTCAATGTTTTTAATTAGAAGTTAAATGTGCTCATAAATCTAATAAAACTTTCCATTCACAACCACCCAGACTATCGTCTATTCATTAAATTCCACCTCCTCAAAGGCATAGCATGAAGCAATTGTCAAATTGAAAAGAAGATGAATCATAAATTTAAGTGACTGTGGGTTGCTTTTATTTTATTTTCTGCCAAGCAAGAGCAATCTAACTTTTATTAAAATATTCACATTCACTATTAAAAAATAAAGTTGAAATATTCTTTTGTGGTGTGTATATCTAACAGCTCTATCTTTTATGTCTTTATCTTGCTTCTTTTTTTATATAATGTGTGCAATATAATTATATATATATATATATAATTATATATTATATATATATATATATATATATATATATATATATATATATATATATATATATATATATATATATATATATATTATTTCCATTTTTACAAGAATTAATCTACACCAATAGACAAACATTTAGTTTTATTTTGGAAATTCAGAGACATTTATTTATGGGTTAAAGACCCTTGATAGTGGAAAAATAAAATACAAATTGAATCACACAAATATCTACTCCAACACCAGCTGCACCATTGCTGATGAACAGTTTCCCTGACTATCTTGAAAGTCTATTCACTTTTCTATTATTACTTTTTCCTTCCTAAGACCAATACTATGATTGCTTTGGTTTTATAATATTTTGTTATGATTGCAAAATCCTTTTTTCAATTTTGATGTGATGCTACAGTAGCATTTTATTTTTCTTTTAGCTTTATACAAACATTGGAATTATAAGGCTTTTACAAAAAAATGCATCTTGCATTATCAATTTTAAATAAAGAGAACATAAATCAAAAGAAAGTTCTTAATTGTCATAAAATACTTTGAGATTCTAATATAAAATGTTTAAATAAGCGCAATAAATGCTAAATACATTATTTATTTACCATATTTTCCTGTAATTTACTCTGGACTGTCCTTAATTGGTCTTAGCAGATGTGATACTAAAAGTCTGGCAAAACTAGATTTACATTTAACCCTGAGAAAGCTGTAGTTCCTGAGCTTGGGGACTTACTGATTGGGAAGCTCCAGTTGAGGTCCCTAGTGCAATAGCTTTGGGTAGATTTGCTCTAATTTTAGCCAAATTCCTCAAAAGTGTTTTAAAGCTGTATGGTCATGTACTGAAATGGGAGTAGGCTAATTGATCAACTAATACTCTCATGATTACCTAAAGCTTTGACGTATGTTCTTAGGGCTAAAAAACAGTTGGGGTTAAAGGGCAAAGGGTTAAAAAAAATGTGCACTAAACACAACATAAATACATTTAAAAATACAGTTATATTCATATAAACACTATCTGATAAAAAATATTCATATGAATTTTAATAAAAAAGTTATAAAGGTTCAAAGGTCTATGGTTTGTGATATATGATAAGGTGTTTGAATGGAGATGACTAAAATATTTATATATATATATATATATATATATATATATATATATATATATATATATATATATATATATATATATAATAGCGGGTAGCCTAGCACTCCTTCCACTCATGTGCAACCATGGCCCAGGTGCAATCCTCAGAATAATGTACAAGTTAGCTAAGTAGATGAAGGGCACTCTCAGGACTTGTAGAATAGGTAACAATGTAATCTTTATTTTCCAAAAGTAGTGATAACTCAAACAATGTCGACGTTTCGGCCCATTCAAAGGCCTTCTTCAACGTTGCTAGGCACTGGGAGCCCTGTGAATATCATTGTGCTACGTGCACTGAAATTGATAAAATTCTGTCTTGAAGAAGGCCTTTGAATGGGCCAAAACGTCGACATTGTTTGAGTTATCACTAATTTTGGAAAATAAAGATTACATTGTTACCTATTCTACAAGTCCTGAGAGTGCCCTTCATCTACTTAGCTAAATTATATATATATATATATATATATATATATATATATATATATATATATATATATATATATATATGTGTATGTATGTGTGCGTGTGTGCATATATATATCTACATATATATATATATATATATATATATATATATATATATATACATTTATATATGTACACATGTGTATATACATACAGATATAAACACACACAGAATAATTTTTTGAAAACAAGAAAAATAATTTTTATTTTTGTATTCAATATTAATATTTAACAATGTATTTACTGTAAATATCTTATATTCCAATGTTCTTCACATACTATAAACTGTTCTATGTATTTTTAAATATATATTCATATGCATACACACACACATACACACACATATATATATATATATATATATATATATATATATATATATATATATATATATATATATATATATATATATATATAATGTGTATATATATATATATATATATATATATATGATGCTCAAATACCAGAGTATTGCAGTATGCAGTGATACCTTTTTTATTTGACTGACAAGACAAGCTTTCAAGAGTTTTCCTCCCTTCCTCAGGTCTAAAGCAATACTGATCAATCTGATATAGTAACACACTATACACAACAGATGGAAGGGAGGGAGGAGGGTAAGAGGGGTGTCATAAATAGCAGAGGATGTGTCTGAAGAAGAATATAGCTGAGAATAGCCAGAAAGAGTAAATAAGCAAAGGAGAGTAAATAAGCAAGATGGGAGGAAAAACAAAAGGAAAAAATAGGGGTGGGGCATGGCATGCATGGGTAGAGCTACAATAATGAATGGAAACACATGGATATGATAAAGGTGAAACGAGAATGTAGAGAAAAAGAAACCAATATAAGATAATAAGATGAGAGATTATAAAACGTTTTGGTAGTGTGTGAGAAAGCCAGAGTCTACATTAAGTCCTTCATTTCTGGTGTTGAAATGTGTGATAATTTTCATCTCAAAAGTCTTTCATTCATGAGAGTGTTTGAAATTCCCTTTAAGAACTTTAATCCTGAGGTTTAGGATGGAGTGGCCAGTCTGGGTGAAGTGATAACCAACAGGGGTACAATATTCATTTTCTTTGTGGTTCTTGATTGAGTGTCTGTGTAGATTAATTCTGAGATGCAGCCTTATGCCAGTTTCTCCAATGTAGCAACCTCTGTCACACGCTGTACACTGTATCATGTACACCACATTAGGAGATGGGTACAAATAAGATCCTTTAATATTGTATTATGTGTTATTGTGTCTGGCTGTGTTGTTGTCACATATATGTTGACACAGATTGCAGAGAGATTTGTTGCATCGTGCAGTGTAAGCTTCTGTTCTGTGGTTAATTTGCTCCAATTTCTGTCTCAGGTTAGGCGGTTGTTTGAATGCTAGTATGGGGGGGTTCAGGAAATATTTTTTTGAGTGTGGGGTCCTCTGAAATTAGTGGTTGTAGTTCTTAATAATTTTGTGTACTCCTTCCAGAGTAGGGTTGTAAGTGACTACTAGAGGGGTTCTTGTTTTGTTTTCCTATTCTTTGTATTGTAAGAGCCTTTCCTGTGGTGTTTTTAGATATTGTCCTTTCCTTGTAGCCCTTTTGCCTAAATGCCTCTGACAGTGTACTCAGGTGCTGATCTATGTCTTTTATGTCAGATCAAATGTGGTGATATCTGATAGCCTGGCTGTAGATGATACCTTGTTTGGTGTGATTGGGATGGAAGCTGGAATTGTGGAGGTAGCTGTACCTGTCTGTGGGTTTTCTGTAAGAAAACGAATATTGTTCCCCTGTTGGTCATCACTTCACCCAGACTGGTCACTCCATCCTAAACCTCAGGATTAAAGTTCTTAAAGAGAATTTCAAAGACTCTCATGAACGAAAGACGTTTGAGACGAAAATGATCACACATTTCAACACCAGAAATGAAGGACTTAATGTAGACTCTGGCTTTCTCACAAACTACCAAAACTGTTTATAATCTCTCATCTTATATTCTTTTATTGGTTTATTTTTCTCTACATTCTCATTTCACCTTTATCATATCCATTTGTTTTCATTCATTATTGTATCTCTATTTGTGCATGCCATGCCCCCCCCCCCATTTTTTCCCTTTGTTTTTCCTCTCATCTTGCTTATTTACTCTCCTTTGCTTATTTGATATTTCTGGCTATTCTCAACTATATTTTTCTTCAGACACATTCTCTGCTATTTATGACACCCCTCTCACACCCCTCCCTCCCTTCCATCTGTTGTGTGTAGTGTGTTTCTATATCAGATTGATCAGTATTGGTTTAGTCCTGAGGAAGGGAGGAAAACTCTCAAAAGTTGGTCTTTGAAATATTATGTTAGTCCAATAAAAAATGTATCACTGCATACTGCAATACTCTGGTATTTGAGCACCTTATCTATTAGACTAATACGGCTAATCCAATCTTCACTATGTATATATATATATATATATATATATATATATATATATATATATATATATGTGTGTGTGTGTGTGTGTGTGTATAGATATATATTTCCAAAAAAAATCAGATATTTAGAAATATATATTTAAATATAAATAGCACATTTTCATCTTCGTGAAGAACATTGGAATGTAAAATATTCATAACTCGTGTTGGGTTAGAACATTTAGTTAAACGCAGTCATGTTAGGATGCGAGTGATAAGAGATCGTTTTTTTAAATCCAGCTTCACGGATTCCGAAGTCCTAAAGATAGAGCACATCAGGTTTCGCTCTTGCGCAAAATAATTACTTTCAATGCATGCTAATCTGTACGTGTAAAAATCTTACTTCTAGCAGTATTTACAATTAAGCTGGAGTTCTAAATACTGACTGTACTGACTGTAATCTAGCACTTAATCATTATTATAAAAGCTATAAATTGTTATATTCTATTCTATATGTGGGTATTTGCATTTCTTTAGTATGCAGTATAAACAACATCTGCTAACAGCTACTATGTATCAACCTGTCCTGGCGTTCTACACAAAATTATATAATTATATATTGCTGTATATTTAATATATTTTAGTTGTAAAATTATATTATCTTTAATGGCTCATTGGGCTCATGCATGCCATTTCTTCCTTTAATTTGACTCCACTCTGGTAAAGCCTGGGTAATATCATTCTTCTCCTGGAATATTCAATGGAATATTAAGATATCTGGTGCTATATGTCTAGACATGTACCCTACAGACTGTGTTTTATGCATAATATATGTTAATGGTATGGTGGGAATATACTTATTAATTGTCACTTTGATAGTCTGTTTTAATTCTTGTTAGTTTTTAATATCACGATATATTGAAAAATATATAACATATACCTGGTTATAAGCAACAAACAGTTACCCCACCAACCAAAGTTAATAGTGAATGATCAAATACCAGCGGTGGTGCTCTAAGTGTAATAATCAGTCTATCTAATACCAGGTCCAATACATTTTCATAATATTTAGTTATCCTTCTTCTGATCAATGATTGGAGATTGGAGGTTCAAATGTTACCTAATAATCATTAGAGGGAAACAGAATGGTGAGAAGCTTCTATATATTATGTATGTTTTCCAATTTGGGATATGATTTACATCATTCTATTATATATTTTTTCTCTCATAATTATCTTATGTTATGATAGTAAGGTCCAAGAGATGCCTTAATGCACATTAAGGAAAATACATTTCATAGACCTTATTCATTTTAGTTAAGTTTTTGCCAATATTTAAAGAGACAGTCTAGACCCAATACTTATTTTTTTTTTTATTATTGTTAAGCATCTTGCAATGGGTTCCACATATATAAGCTTGTAAGAAGTTTTTTTTAAACAATCATTGTTTGTTAGCAGTGGAAAATTGCCCCCAAACTCCACAGCTTTCTTCTTGTCCAATTGGCTGTTTTCTTTGACCCTTCCACTCAGTACTTACTTAATAAAAAACACAACACCAAAAAATGGGGTACAAAGGCTGCAGCTTTTATTTATGAACATTAACCAGTAATCATCAATCAACATTTAAACCCCAAACACAGGGCTTGCCCGAAGCAGTCATATACTCTCCATTATGCAACTCATTACCCACCAACCTCTCTCCTGGTCATCCAGGAGGTACCCAAAACTGCTAACTGCTATCCCCTAGGAAAGCCCCCCGCCAAGCTGCTACATAACCTAAGTTCTACTTGAAGGGAGGGAGGGAGTTTCTTCCCCCACGGACCTTGCAGACTAACCACTCCCCTTACCAGACCAGACCTACCAGACCTAATATTTTTTCAGTTAGCTATTTCAAATTGTACATGCACAAATCAGCATGTGTGAGTAGGAAAATATATTTAAGTGTCAATCATGATTGAGAAACTTAACATACTAAAATATACATGCAATTGGTGGGGGGAACAATAGGTGGGGGGAACTTGGTGGTAATTTTCCACTGCTAACAAACAATGAATATTCAAATGTTTCATGTACTTATTACAAGCTTACTGATGTGGGACCAGGATGCTTCTCTGGTATGTAACAATAAGTCATCAAAATAATGTATTGGGTTTAGACTGTCCCTTTAAATTGTCTGCTTCTATTCCAAATGGCTACTTCAAAAAGTGAAGTGAGTAATTATATACAGTACAATCATACCTTCACTAGAGGAGTGAGAGTGTCCTTATATTCTAAGTGGGAATAGCATGTTTTATAACTATAACAATAAAATAAAATGCTGAGGTTATTTTATATATCATATATATATATATATATATATATATATATATTTATATATATATATATATATATATATACATATTGCTTGTAATTGTAGCTGTATTTATTTTTTAACTTCAATAAATATAATTAAAAAGAAGTTTACATGAAAAACTATACTTTTGTATTTGAGAGTGCATGTGGATGCGCTTGTGTGTGCATGTGTTTGTGTATCTTTGAATAACTGTGTCTGTATCCGTATCCAAAAATATTTGCCTACATATATTTAGATTTGTCTGCTTAGGTACTTTTTCTAATGCTGTTTATGAGAAAATAAATATGAACTAAATTAGTATCCCCAAACCATTATTTGTATGACTGTAATAAATACAGTGAGAAGGGCCACAGTAAATATACATACAGTATATATATATATATATATATATATATATATATATATATATATATATATATATATATATGTGTGTGTGTGTGTGTGTGTGTGTGTGTGTGTGTGTGTGTGTGTGTGTGTGTAAAAAATGCTGTTAAATTAATTTATTAAAATTACAGGCTTCTACACTCATTAAAAAAGTAAAAATATTTTAACATTTTAAATAAATTTATTTTTTAACATTTTTAAGGAGTGCAGCCTCCTGTGTAACTTTGATGTTTAACAATTGTAGTGAGCTTCTGCACCCCGCTGAAGTTTAATTTAAATGTTGTCCCGTTTGTACTTACTGTTTAGAATGGACCATGGAGGAACACTGTTGCCTGGTAGTGGTATAGTTTGGATTAGAAAATATAATTTAGTAACTCCCTGTATGATTTAATTAACATAAAACTGAAAAAACCTCATTCCCTTTTCTTATTTATGCCAATAATATTGCTAAAATTCTTATGTTCAGTAGTAAAGTGTTGCTGTACTCTCTCTGCTTGTGTCTCTGTTATGTGTAAGCTGTTTGAGACAATTTATTTTGTATTTAAGTTTCATTGTACTCTGAAGTACATTAACACAGAGTTGCCAAGATGTAACCTCAAAAGAGTGACATATTTTGGCAGACTCCCAAGAATCTATTCTTATTTTTTCTACCTCCCTGTAAAAGTTAGCAATCTGTTTCAGTGTTCGATACTTGGCTACTCTCAAAAGAATAGTACAATCACATAGTCTGCATGCCAGAAAACTAAAAATGTGTCCTTAAATAAATAATTTAACTTCCATTGCTCTGAAAAAAATATACACCATAAAATAAATGAACCATTTTACAACACTGCCTACCAAGACACCCTAAAGAAAAAGCAAATTATATAACTATTACAACAACACACAACAATTTACAGCTATCAGATGGATACATTTCTAAAAGAGTAACATAAGCATATTCTTCCTGAATGAATTCATTTAAGTGGAAGTAATATAATTTGTATCTTTATGAAAATGTTTGGTGACTGTTCAAGCTTCGATTGACTAGCACAAGTGAAATCTCCTTATTTTGTACTTATCATAAATTTAGTCACAGGTTTATGGTTATCTAGCCTGTGATAATACAAAGAATCATATATTTTACAGCTTTGCTCATGAGCAATTTCAGAAATATTTATGATTGGATGATATTTGAATAAAGCTACTACAAGCACAAATACAGACAGTAAAAATTACCCATGCAATTATTATTTCGACAAATTATATTTGCTGAAATTAATTTAAATAAGGATCAACTCCCTGTTAATTAAATTGCTTCAATCTTTATAAATTTCCAATATTTGAGAATTAACAATACATGTTTTTGTGCTATATAGGGAGCAACTGTGTGAAATAATTCTAACCAGCATGTAACTAAAAAAGGAACTTGCATTATCACAAGAGGAAAGAGATATTGTTCCAATTGTCTTTTTGTTCTAGTTTAAAAAGTTTTTTGGGCTTCTTATCAATAAACTAGCAATATATATATATATATATATATATATATATATATATATATATATATATATATATATATATATATATGAATGGTGAGTGGGGGATTTTGGTGGCTGTAATACCAATAGTTTCCACAACTTTGTTTGCTTTGGGAATCCGTATAAAGAAATTGTTATTTATGGGGTTCATTTTCATGTTGTTTTAGTAGTGAATTTGGAATATAAAAGAGATATTAGATTGGGGATTACAGCAATAACACATTTTTAATTATGCTATATAGGGTCAGATTATTAATGGAGCAGTATTTAATGCTCCTACTCGCCCACGTCGGGTTGCGCTCATATTACAAGTTTTAAGTAAACTGTTTTTGCACTAGCGCTTATCCGATGTGCGCAAACCCTCTCAAAAAGCTTAGTATATCACAATGTTCTTCACATAGCAGAATATGTACTATTTATTCATAAATACATATTTCCATATATATCTGATGGCATTATGTTACAATATATATATATATATATATATATATATATATATATATATATACGTGACACTTTATTAAAGGTGATTGAAAACCCGGAGAGTGTGTTCCAGTTTGTGAAGACTTTATATATATATATATATATATATATATATATATATATATAGGTATACCTCACTTTACAGTGCTTCGCTTATACATCGCTTTGTGGAGCTGAAGTTCAACCTCCAAGGATTTTGAAACAGTGCTGTAATCTTTGTGAGATTGTGAGAAAAGTGACTGGCACCATTTTGTTATGTGCAGTTCACTCTGTTTACAGCATTGCATTGCAATCTGGGTCTCAGTGTTATAATCTGGCAAATTTTACTACAGTAATTATCACTATTTTACAGGTACAGTATTTATTGAATACTAATTGATTACTGTGCTGTGCTAGTGGTAAACTAAACGTAGCACTATTGCACTCCTAATATATGTTAGTTCAAACATGTTTTTAAGTTTCTAAACACACTGGCAAGTGAAAAGAAAGCTAAAACTGTCCTTGTTTCACTTTAAGGTGGTTTTAACTTTACAGCGGGGCTCCGGTCCCTAACCCGCTGTATGAGCGGGGTATACCTGTATATATATATATATATATATATATATATATATATATATATATATACATATATACAGGCCCATTTATCAAGCTCCGTACGGAGCTTGAAGGGCCGTGTTTCTGCAGTGTTGATTGACAGCTCCCTGCTGGCGGCCGATTGGCCGCGAGTCAGCAGGGGGTGGCGTTGCACCAGCAGCTCTTGTGAGCTGCTGGTGCAATGCTAAATGCGGAGAGCGTATTGCTCTCCGAATTTAGCAAGGTCTTGCGGACCTGATCTGCAGTGTCGGATCAGGTCCACAAGCCCTTTGATAAATGGGCCCCATACAGTGGGGAAAAAAAGTATTTAGTCAGCCACCAATTGTGCAAGTTCTCCCACTTAAGAAGATGAGAGAGGCCTGTAATTTTCATCATAGGTATACCTCAACTATGAGAGACAAAATGTGGAAACAAATCCAGACAATCACATTGTCTGATTTGGAAAGAATTTATTTGCCAATTATGGTGGAAAATAAGTATTTAGTCAATATCAAAAGTTAATCTCTATACTTTGTTATATATCATTTGTTGGCAATGACAGAGGTCAAACGTTTTCTGTAAGTCTTCACAAGGTTGTCACATACTGTTGCTGGAATGTTGGCCCATTCCTGCATGCAGATCTCCTTTAGAGCAGTGATGTTTTGGGGCTGTCACTGGGTAACACGGACTGTCAACTCCCTCCAAAGGTTTTCTATGGGGTTGAGATCTGGAGACTGGCTAGGCCACTCCAGGACCTTGAAATGCTTCTTACGAAGCCACTCCTTCATTGCCCGGGCAGTGTGTTTGGGATCATTGTCATGCTGAAAGACCCAGCCACGTTTCATCTTCAATGCCCTTGCTGATGGAAGGAGGTTTACAGTCAAAATCTCATGATACATGGCCCCATTCATTCTTTCATGTACAGGGATCAGTCGTCCTGTTCCCTTTGCAGAGAAACAGCCCCAAAGCATGATGTTGCCAACCCCATGCTTCACAATAGGTATGGTGTTCTTTGTTTGCAACTCAGCATTCTCTCTCCTCCAAACACGACAAGTTGTGGTTCTACCAAACAGTTCTACTTTGGTTTCATCTGACCATATGACATTCTCCCAATCCACTTCTGGATCATCCAAATGCTCTTTAGCATACTTCAGATGGGCCCGGTTATGTACTGGCTTAAGCAGGGAGAAACCCATCTGGCACTGCAGGATTTGAGTCCCTGGCGGCGTAGTGTGTTACTGATGGTAGCCTTTGTTACATTGGTCCCAGCTCTCTGCAGGTCATTCACTAGGTCCCCCCGTGTGGTTCTGGGATGTTTGCTCACTGTTCTTGTGATCATTTTGACCCCACGGGGTGAGATCTTGCGTGGAGCCCCAGATCAAGGGAGATTATCAGTGGTCTTGTATGTCTTCCATTTTCTAATTATTGCTCCCACAGTTGATTTCTTCACACCAAGCTGCTTGCCTATTGCAGATTCAGTCTTCCCAGCCTGGTGCAGGTCTACAATTTTGTTTCTGGTGTCCTTCGACAGCTCTTTGATCTTCACCATAGTGGAGTTTGGAGTGTGACTGTTTGAGGTTGTGGACAGGTGTCTTTTATACTAATAACAAGTTCAAACAAGTTAATACAGGTAATGAGTGGAGGACAGAGGAGCATCTTAAAGAAGAATATACAGGTATGTGAGAGACAGAAATCTTGCTTGTTTGTAGGTGACTAAATACTTATTTTCCACCATAATTTGCAAATAAATTCTTTCCAAATCAGACAATGTGATTGTCTGGATTTGTTTCCACATTTTGTCTCTCATAGTTGAGGTATACCTATAATGAAAATTACAGGCCTCTCTCATCTTCTTAAGTGGGAGAACTTGCACAATTGGTGGCTGACTAAATACTTTTTTCCCCACTGTATATATATATATATATATATATATATATATATATATATATATATATATATATATATATATATACTTGTACTTAGTGGTCAAAAATCTTTACTGTGATACAAAGTGTAACGTTTTGGGGATAATGTATCCTATATATATATATATATATATATATATACATATATATATATATATATATATATATATATATATATATATATATATATATATATACAGTGGAACAAAAAAGTATTTAGTCAGCCACCAATTGTGCAAGTCCTCTCACTTAAGAAGATGAGAGAGGCCTGTAATTTTCATCATAGGTATACCTCAACTATGAGAGACAAAATGTGGAAACAAATCCAGACAATCACATTGTCTGATTTGGAAAGAATTTATTTGCCAATTATGGTGGAAAATAAGTATTTAGTCAATATCAAAAGTTAATCTCAATACTTTGTTATATATATATCATTTGTTGGCAATGACAGAGGTCAAACGTTTTCTGTAAGTCTTCACAAGGTTGTCACATACTGTTGCTGGAATGTTGGCCCATTCCTGCATGCAGATCTCCTTTAGAGCAGTGATGTTTTGGGGCTGTCACTGGGTAACACGGACTGTCAACTCCCTCCAAAGGTTTTCTATGGGGTTGAGATCTGGAGACTGGCTAGGCCACTCCAGGACCTTGAAATGCTTCTTACGAAGCCACTCCTTCATTGCCCGGGCAGTGTGTTTGGGATCATTGTCATGCTGAAAGACCCAGCCACGTTTCATCTTCAATGCCCTTGCTGATGGAAGGAGGTTTGCAGTCAAAATCTCATGATACATGGCCCCATTCATTCTTTCATGTACAGGGATCAGTCGTCCTGTTCCCTTTGCAGAGAAACAGCCCCAAAGCATGATGTTGCCACCCCCATGCTTCACAGTAGGTATGGTGTTCTTTGGTTGCAACTCAGCATTCTCTCTCCTCCAAACACGACAAGTTGTGGTTCTACCAAACAGTTCTACTTTGGTTTCATCTGACCATATGACATTCTCCCAATCCGCTTCTGGATCATCCAAATGCTCTCTAGCATACTTCAGATGGGCCCGGACATGTACTGGCTTAAGCAGGGAGAAACCAATCTGGCACTGCAGGATTTGAGTCCCTGGCGGCATAGTGTGTTACTGATGGTAGCCTTTGTTACGTTGGTCCCAGCTCTCTGCAGGTCATTCACTAGGTCCCCCCGTGTGGTTCTGGGATGTTTGCTCACTGTTCTTGTGATCATTTTGACCCCACGGGGTGAGATCTTGCGTGGAGCCCCAGATCGAGGGAGATTATCAGTGGTCTTGTATGTCTTCCATTTTCTAATTATTGCTCCCACAGTTGATTTCCTCACACCAAGCTGCTTGCCTATTGCAGATTCAGTCTTCCCAGCCTGGTGCAGGTCTACAATTTTGTTTCTGGTGTCCTTCGACAGCTCTTTGATCTTCACCATAGTGGAGTTTGGAGTGTGACTGTTTGAGGTTGTGGACAGGTGTCTTTTATACTGATAACAAGTTCAAACAGGTGCCAATAATACAGGTAATGAGTGGAGGACATAGGAGCCTCTTAAGGAAGAAGATACAGGTCTATGAGAGCCAGAAATCTTGCTTGTTTGTAGGTGACCAAATACTTATTTTCCACCATAATATGCAAATAAATTCTTTCCAAATCAGACAATGTGATTGTCTGGATTTGTTTCCACATTTTGTCTCTCATAGTTGAGGTATACCTATGATGAAAATAACAGGCCTCTCTCATCTTCTTAAGTGGGAGAACTTGCACAATTGGTGGCTGACTAAATACTTTTTTGCCCCACTGTATATCCTGTAGAAAAAAGCGCACTTCAAAGGACTTACTATAATATCCACTTTAATGTGTGCATTTTGTTTGCTGCACCGAAGGCTTTACCAGTGAAGTTAGGAGTGCACTTTGTCTATTTTTATCTCTCTCTCTCTCTCTCTCTCTCTCTCTCTCTCTCTCTCTCTCTCTCTCTCTCTCTCTCTCTCTCTCTATATATATATATATATATATATATATATATATATATATATATATATATATATATATATATATATATATAATTATATAGAATGTATACAGGATTATATATAGAGAACATATTCTGCTATGTGCATTACATTGGAATAGGAAATGTTTACAGTAAATACACACTATATGTACACATATATAGACATATATAAAGACATATATATATGCATACATATACATCTTTAGACTTGTATTTGTATGTATCTCTATGTTAAAATCCCTTAACAACTTTTTTTTTCTAATACCTGAGACCTCATATTTGTGAGCCCTTTTAACTTTTGTGTGCAATATTTTTTTTAAACAATTTTTTAATAGACAGTGTTATTATGAGTGTAAGTGTACTTTGTAATATATTTTTGTACAACTTTTTATTTTTGCGAAATAGTTAACCACAGCTCTGAAGTCGCAGTAAAGATTCTAGTGTAAATCGCGTTTGCGCTCAAGTGATCACATTTACGCCCAACTTGTAATACCAGCGGTAAGCCCGATGAGCGCAAACCCTTGTGATATACCCCTTATCGTTCGGCCGCAAAATGATTGCGCTCCACTTGTAATTTAGCCCTTACGTTGCTGACCTGCAAAGCACAGCAATTTTACTTTTAGTTTGTGTTCTATTTAATAAGCTATATTTTTGTGAGGTCTACTTGGTTCATATTGGAATAGAAAGTAAAATAAATCAAGAGATGTCAAAAAAGGCAAAATATTTTTTCCACTGTTTTTTTTTTTATTTTCATTAAAGTTTTATCTCATGATAAATTGGTTAAAACAGTTGCTAGGAAGTAAATGCAACGTGCAGAATGATTTTTTTTAATTTCTTTTTTTACAAAATACAAATAGTTATTTACAGGTTATTTATCTGCAGTACAAAAACTACTACCTGTGTTCTTCATACTATATTCTATTATTTTGGAATGTGTTAAATTTCAGATTAGATGCATATGTATGAACTTAAAATACATGAGGTTAACACTATCCTGTTTTTCAATATACAATATTTAATAGAATATATTACTACGAGGGCCTTATCATATGCAGCATGTCTGTGTCTGACATGAATTTCCTCAAAGTAATATCAAAAGTGTTATTAAAATAAATTTTATTTATGTGGAAGTTGACCAGATATATTTATTTAGTGTGTACTTTACCCAAAACCTCTTGTTCATGTACTGTTTTTGTTACTATGATCATTGAATATTATAGTGTTGCTCTAATATTTGTATCATAAATGTAGGTAATTATAATACATTTAAAGAGGCATTATATATTCTTTAGCTGGGTTGCTATTTTATAATGCCCTTAACCAGCCATCCCAACACCTTGAATATTATAGTTCTGCATGTTATATTTACCACATGATAAAATTTTGACATGAAGATCTTGTTTTATTAATATTATTAATAACAATAATAACAATAATACTATTATTTTAATGGATTTGCAAAAGTTTTTGCATATTTGTTAATCATTTCAAATATTGGGCTCCATTATCAAGTAGCGGAAGCATTAAGCCTACAACTGTGAGTTAAAGGGACAGTCAAGTCCAAAATAAATGTTCATGATTCAGATAGGGCATGTCATTTTAAACAACTTTCCAATTTACTTTTATCACCAATTTTGCTTTGTTCTCTTGGTATTCTTAAATGAAAGCTAACCCTAGGAAGGCTCATATGCTAATTTCTTAGACCTTGAATGACGCCTCTTTTCTGAATGCATTTTGACATTTTTTCACCACTAGAGGGCATTAGTTCATGGATGTCATATAGATAACATTGAGCTCATGCACGTGAAGTTACCTAGGAGTCAGCACTGATCTGTTAAAATGCAAGTCTTTCAAAAGAACTGAAATAAGGGGGCAGTTTGCAGAGGCTTAGATACAAGATAATTATAAAGGTAAAACGTGTATTATTATAACTCTGTTGGTTATGCAAAACTGGTTAATGGGTAATAAAGGGAATATCTATGTTTTTAAACAACAAAAATTCTGGTGTTGACTGTCCCTTTTTGAACCAGTGGAATGCTGCTTCTTAACGTCTCTCTCATCAGTGAAATTGACAAGCACAGCTCTTGCACCATTGGTTTCATGAGAATAGTGGGTTTGATTGCAGAAGCAATTACTTGTGCAATGATAAATGTTTACCATTTTTCAGATGTAATTATTTCCTATGAAATGTAACATTTGAACATCTAACATGAAAAAAGGAAATTATAATGTTGTTTCTCTTTGACTTTATTGTAAGAAAATATCAATTTACTAAAATAAAATTAAGAAATTATGCCTCAAAGAATCATTCAAACACACGGACACAATAGTCATTTTCAAACATAATACGTTCAAGCAGAAAACACCTATCTAGTGATGTAGAAGCTGGCTGGGTCATCACAGTTGCCCAGAAAACTAACCAGTGGTTCTTTCAGGTGCTGGATACTATGTTTCATAGCTATAAAAAAGTTATGAAATGTATTCTTTATGTTATTTTCCCATGTTAGGAAGTTTCTTTCTTTTAATTAAGTTTTTAACTTTTTTTTTAAAAAAGTATCCCATCAATGTACTTGCTGCATCATCCAGTTTCAATGGAATATCCAGCACCTGGTAGAGCCAATGGTCACCCTTGTCAAAAAGCATGATATTCCTAGAGTCAATCTGAAGTAATCAATGACTCCAGACTAGTCATCTGAAGCCATCCTGAAGTATGACTACAGGCCAAAATATTAATAAATGAGATGACTCTACAGTACTGGATTTTCATGCTTGTGAAGTAATAGGTAAGGCAATCTGCTAATTCAGTCATCACCCAGACATTTTTACTTCAGCTGATGACTTTACAAGCCTGATGATGTCTGATGATGTGCAGATGTCTTCTAAAATTGACTGCAGGATGGTCCCTAAAGTAATCCTGTTTGTCATGGGCAGTTTGCTGGGCAAGTGAGAGGACTCATGCTGCCCCTATTGCACCAGAAAAGGTATTTCCTCTCTGTGAGTACCAAGTTCAAAGATTCCAATAGTGTCTCTGTCTTTGGTTGATTACTGCATCACAAGGCATCATTTAAATATAGTGATTTTCCCCTGTAGTGAACATGAGTAATATATAAATTGCAATGCTCCTTTACCATTCATTGTATAGAAAAAATCAAATAGAAATAACTTTAAGAAGAACATTGCTCTTACCCTGGGAAAGTAAATTTAAATTAGGGGTAGATATTGAGCCAACTGCATTTAAAATGATAGCATGCCCCAGACAATATACAGATACTACTAATGTATCAACAATGGTTGTGTTCCATTAGCTTTATATAAATAGTATATATTGGAATTGCCCTTAAATATTTGTTAAGGGACAGTAAACACTTTGAGACTTTGTAATATAAAATGCTTATTTATGCATATCAAATCAATCTTTTTCCTGTATTTAAAGTCTGAAAATTGTAGATTGTACTGAAAAGGGAACGAGTATATAGCAGACTTCATTACCCTAACCTGCCTCTCCCTAATTAGCAGTTTGTTGTTTTAGCTTTTCTGCTGTTCAGTAGATATTTTGATAACACAATGACAATGGCAAGCCCTGTCAAGTAAATACTCAAGTCCAGATTGACCCCTTCAAATAAGGATAGTTGTGTGTGTGTGTGGGGGGGGGGAGTTTTGTCATTCAAATCAATTACAGTAAACAAAGTAACTGTTCTGTGTGCAGTTTCAGTCCAGTTACTTTTCCTATTTTCATCTACAAGGTAAAAAATAAAAAATAAGAATAACCATTTTTTAATTTTCTTGTGATTGATATTGACATAAATCTTGCAGTAACTTCCTTGAACTGATTCTGAAAATTGAACTGTGTTTGCTCATGCCAGGTGCACATTTCTTAGCTAGTCCTGTGGCAAACATCATTTATTTAGATGTGCTATTTATTTATTTGATTATTTGCTTAATGAATCTGCATGTATCATGTCAATTAACATATTCACTGATTATGAATCATTGTAGTTGTATAGAAACATTTTTTTTAAGTGGGGGAACAATTTAATTTACCTGAACGTCCAACATATTCAGTATTTATATTTGTAGATCTTTTAACATGTATCGTCACATTCGTAAAAAAATAATGCATTAAATGTCAATAATTTATGTATAAACATTCTAAACTAAATACGTTTTTTTTTTTGTGAAACTTGAACAATTTTGCAATTCTATGTTCCAAAATAATTGCTTACTTACAAGATTATACTGTGTTATAGTTTATTTTTTAATTAGTTTTAAGTGCAATCTCTAACATAATTAAATATAAAAGTAATTGATTTAATCTATCAGGAAGAAAATAATAGAAAGAAAATAACCGAATTATGCATCATGTTCCCAAAATATCCTTTCACTTGCCACTGGTAACATAATAATGATAGTTCCCAAAATATTTTTTAATTTGCCACTAGTAATAAAATAATAGCTTGGACTGAAATCTAATTTAATATTTTATTATGTTTTGCTTTCCTTCTTTTTTTAATATGGAGAATCCAGAATTTGGAATCATATTGTCAATTTACAAAAAAAAGTATGCAATACGTGTTGTGCATTGCCTTTTTTTAAACCCGTTATAGAGTAACTTGGTAGAGATTATGCTTTATCACTAAGAGTAGGACATTTTCTACAGCAATTGCATTGAGATTATGTGAATGTATAAGGTGTGTCCCACAGAGAAAAACACTGTATAAATGATGTATTATTCATATACTTTTCTACTGATTCTGTCTGATCTCTAATTCTCAATTCTTTTTATTTTTCAATAAAACAGCTTAGACCTGATTTTCTATTTAAATAGTCTGTCAACACTACACAATATTTTAGGAAAATTACATTTATTTCCATTTTCATGACATAGTATTATTTTCTCATTGAACTACCAAAATATTTGCACTATAATATATTTTAGTAATTTCCTTTGCTAACATACTGCTCTTTCTTTTTTTGTAGACCCAAATGCTTTGGCTGGACCAGCATCACCTGATCACGCTCTAATAGGAGGAATTGTAGCCGTAGTGGTTTTTGTAACACTGTGTTCAATCATTCTTCTTGGGCGTTATTTGGCAAGACATAAAGGTAGGATTATTATAATTACTATTAAGTTGTAACCCTTTTTAATTAGGTTTTAAGCTTACATGGCTTATACTATAACATGGCTTCTTCTGGAGTTATTAAATGTTTTAGTCATAATATGAAATGAACTGTTGAGTGAATATTAACTTATTATTCCAAGTGCAATAAAGGCAATCTATTCAAGAATGACCGAAGGACCATAACTTAGAGGAAAGGAGAATGATAAAAAAATATTCCATAGCATTATTTTATTCAGTAAAACACTAATAAGAAATATGAGCCAACTAGCTCCATTTTTATTATGACCCTAGATAGCATCCATATAATAATATACAGAGTTTGACAACTGATTATGTTGTTGATTAAAAAGAAATGTTACTATCTGTCAGACATCTATTAAAAGGACATTTATGTAAAAAAATGTCCTTGTCCCACAAGACAACTCTGTGACCAAAGTTTTCTTCAAAATGCTGCAAATAAGTAGTTGGTTTAGACAATTTGGAGCTTTTTGAAGGACCCTTAGATAACAGAATTTGCTTTTTAGCCCTTTTGGAGTGTGGAACAATTTAGAACACAAAAGCGAGAGTTCATATTTTACAACTGACTACAGGACATATGCATAGGGAAGTTAAAAATGTGGCCGGTCTTTGAGATTCATTTAATACAAAAGTCATTTCAATTATTTTAAGCATGTGTTTTACAAATTATAAACAAATAGCAATATTTAAGAAAGTGCAGTTTATAAATAATAATGACTTTGGTTTCATTTCCTGTATGTTGTGAAAAGAAGATCAAATTAATTGTTAATTATTCCCTAAGAAATCCAGCCTTTCTGTATAAATAAATAATTCTGTTCATGGAATAGAAATGTTCTACCATGCAGACAAGCACACTAAGGGGTTTGGTGTTCACTGTGCTATATTTCTAAGCAATTTGAAATAAATGCACAATCACTGCGTCTTTTTAGCATTTCTGGTAACATAAAGTCAATATACTGAAATGCTAAAGCATATGCTTTTTGGTAATGTAAAGTATAGAAAAAATAAGGTAAAATAAATAATTACTGGATTTAGTTAGTTTTGCTATGCTAAAATAATCATTTTATAGATGTTTAAATTTTTAATTTAATATAACTTTGATGATTATAAATTTAGTGAAAAAAGTTATTTTTAAAATTAAACATCCTTTAGATGATTCATCATTAATGCTTCCAAAAATTATTTTATTTTTATTATATTAATTTTGTTTTTGATCTGTCTTTAGATGTTACAAGCTCAGGGGCGCGATCCGATATACGGCCCAGGTTTCAGCGCAAGCGTGGAAACCTGAGCCGCCTGTAGTTTCAGCTCGCAACTCAAGCTATCTTATATACGGCGCAGTCAGATGCTAAAGTGCCATAAGTCTGACAAACTAGCGATGTCCAGAAATCTGCGTAAGTACAAATTTCTGGAGTCGCCAGTGACTTAAGGCACTTTAAAAACTGCTGCCGCATAAAAAACTGACTAAAATATAAAATCACCCGTACTGTCTAACACGCCTCCCAAAACTAGCCCGACACGTATACCCCTCTATCCGCAATCCCCCCTCTCACTCCTAATAATAACTCCCAGACCCCGCCACCACCTATATTATATGTATTACCCCCTAATCTGACCCCCCTACACCGCCGCCAGCTACATTAAATGTTTTACCCCCTAATATGATCCCCCTACACTGCCGCCACCTATTTAAACTATATTACCCCTTAATATGATCACCCTACACCGCAGCCACCTATTTAAACTATATTAACCCCTAATATGATCCCCCTACACCGTCGCCACCTATTTAAACTATATTACCCTCTAATATGATCCCCCTACACCACCGCCACCTATTTAAACTATATTAACCCCTAATATGATCCCCCTACACCGTCGCCACCTATTTAAACTATATTACCCTCTAATATGATCCCCCTACACCACTGCCACCTATTTAAACTATATTACCCCCTAATATGATCACCCTACACCGCAGCCACCTATTTAAACTATATTAACCCCTAATATGATCCCCCTACACCGTCGCCACCTATTTAAACTATATTACCCTCTAATATGATCCCCCTACACCACCGCCACCTATTTAAACTATATTAACCCCTAATATGATCCCCCTACACCGTCGCCACCTATTTAAACTATATTACCCTCTAATATGATCCCCCTACACTGCCGCCACCTATTTAAACTATATTACCCCCTAATATGATCACCCTACACCGCAGCCACCTATTTAAACTATATTAACCCTTAATATGATCCCCCTACACCATTGCCACCTATTTAAACTATATTACCCTCTAATATGATCCCCCTACACCACCGCCACCTATTTAAACTATATTACCCCCTAATATGATCCCCCTACACCACCGCCACCTATTTAAACTATATTACCCCCTAATATGATCCCCTACACTGCCGCCACCTATATTATATGTACTACCACCTAATCTGACCCCCTTACACCGCCGCCACCTATATTAAAATTATTAACCCCTAATCTAATCCCCCTATACCGCCGCCACCTATATTAAATTTATTAACCCCTAAAATACTAAAATTTCCCTACCACTAAACCTAAGTCTAACCCTACAAATAGCCCTGAAAAGGGCCTTTTGCATGGCATTTCCCCAAAGTAACCAGCTCTATTACCAGCCCTGAAAAGGGCCTTTTGCGGGCCATTGCCCCAAAGTAACCAGCTCTATTACCAGCCCTTAAAAGGGCTTTTTGCAGTGCATTGTCACAAAGTAATCAACTCTTTTACCTGTAATCTAATCCCCCTACACCGCTGCTACCTATAATAAATGTATTACCCCCTAATCTAATCCCCCTACACCGCCGCCACCTATATTAAATATATTAACCCCTAATCTAATCCCCCTACACCGCCGCCACCTATATTAAATATATTAACCCCTAATCTAATCCACCTACACCGCCGCCACCTATATTAAATATATTAACCCCTAATCTAACCCCATACACCGCCGCCACCTATATTAACCCTAATTATATAGTTATTATATTATATATATTAACTATATTAACTCTATCTAACTCTAACTCCCCTAACTTAATTATTATTAAAATAAATCTAAATAATATTAATAATATTAACTAAATTATTCCTATTTAAAACTAAATACTTACCTATAAAATAAACCCTAAGATAGCTACAATATAATTAATAATTACATTGTAGCTATTTTAGGGTTTATATTTATTTTACAGGTAACTTGGTATTTATTTTAACTAGGTTCAATAGCTATTAAAAATTTAATAACTATTTAATAGCTACCTAGTTCAAATAATTACCAAATAACCTGTAAAATAAATCCTAACCTAAGTTACAAATACACCTACACTATCAATAAATTAAATAAACTACAAATATCTAAATTAAAATACAATTAAATACACTAAACTAAATTACAAAAACAAACAAACACTAAATTACAAAAAATAAATAAAAGATTACAAGAATTTTAAGTAATCTAAGCCCCCTAATAAAATAACAAAGCCCCCCAAAATAAAAAAAAATTCCCTACCCTAATCTAAATTACAAAAAGTAATCAGCTCCATTACCAGCCCTTAAAAGGGCCTTTTGTGGGGCATTGCCCCAAAGTAATCAGCTCTTTTACCTGTAAAAAAAAAGAACAACCCCCCATTACAACCCACCACCCACATACCCCCTACTCTAACCCACCCAATCCCCCCATAAAAAAAACCTAAGTCTAACCCCCAAGTGCTCCTTACCTGTCCTGAAGACTGGCGGAGAAGGTCCTGTTCCAGGCGGAGAAGTCTATTCTAATCAGCCAATAGAATTACAGTAGCTCTTATTCTATTGGCTATTCAAATCAGCCAATAGATTTAAAATAGCTCGCATCCGATTGGCTGATTTGAATTTGAAAGCTCAAATCAGCCAATAGGAATTTAAGGGACGCCATTTTTAATCGCGTACCTTGAATTCCTATTCAGTGTACGGCAGTGATCGTATGAAGAGGATCCTCCAGGCTCCGGTTCCATCATCGCCGGTCTTTAGTTCTAGATGGACGGTCTTCAGCTCCGCGGTCATCGGTCTTCAACTCCTCCACTCCGCGCCAGCTGGATCCTGGAAGTATAAGAGGTCGCAGCCTGGAAGAAGACTTCTCCGCCTGGAACAGGACCTTCTCTGCCGGTCTTCAGGACAGGTAAGGAGCACTTGGGGGTTAGACTTAGGTTTTTTTAAGGGGGGATTGGGTGGGTTAGAGTAGGGGTATGTGGGTGGTGGGTTGTAATGGGGGGAGGGGTTGTTCTTTTTTTACAGGTAAAAGAGCTGATTACTTTGGGGCAATGCCCCACAAAAGGCCCTTTTAAGGGCTGGTAATAGAGCTGATTACTTTTGTAATTTAGATTAGGGTAGGGAATTTTTTTTATTTTGGGGGGCTTTGTTATTTTATTAGGGGGCTTAGAATAGGTGTAATTAGCTTAAAATTCTTATAATCTTTTTTTATTTTTTGTAATTTAGTTTAGTGTATTTAATTGTGTTTTAGTTTACATATTTGTAGTTTATTTAATTTAATGATAGTGTAGGTGTATTTGTAACTTAGGTTAGGATTTATTTTACAGGTAAATTGGTAATTATTTTAACTAGGTAGCTATTAAATAGTTATTAACTATTTAATAGCTATTGTACCTACCACCGCCTACCCACCTATTCCCACCGATACCTCTTTCAAATACACCAACGCCTATCCCCCACTGACCATCTGGAGCCCCCTCACCACAGAGGACACCATCAGGATCATGAGATCGATCCACTCCGGAGCACCCTCAGACCCATGCCCGCATCACATTTTCAACAAAGCGGGAGACACCATCGCCCCCGAGCTCTGCAGCACCATCAACTGCTCCATCGAAACCAGCACCTTCCTGGATGACTGGAAGCACGCAGAATTAAAACCCCTACTGAAAAAACCCACGGCTGACCCCATTGATCCGAAGAACTACCGCCCAATCTCTCTGCTCCCCTTTGCGGCCAAAGTCATCGAGAAGTCCATCAACGCGCAACTCAGGAGCAATCACAGCACCGAGACCACCCTCCTCGCCGCCACAGATGACATCCTCGCCCTACTCGACCGAGGAGAGACCGCCGCCCTCATTCTCCTAGACCTCTCAGCAGCATTCAACACTGTCTCCCACCTCACCCTCCATAACCGACTACACAATGCCAGCATATGCGACAAAGCCCTGGAATGGATCACCTCCTTCCTCACCAGCAGAACCCAGAAAATTAGACTCCCACCCTTCACCTCCAAGCCCACAGAAATCAGCTGCGGTGTACCCCAAGGCTCTTCTCTGAGCCCCACCCTATTCAACATCTACATGGCCCCTCTCTCCACCATCGCCCGACGACACAACCTCAACATCGTCTCCTACGCCGACAACACCCAGCTAATCATCTCACTCACCAGTGACCCCACCACCGACAAGAGAAACGTCCACGAAGGGCTGACAGCAGTCGCCACCTGGATGAACTACAACTGCCTAAAGCTTAACGCAGACAAGACCAAAGTCCTCCTCCTCGGTCCCACCACATCTGCTTGGAATAACTCCTGGTGGCCCACAGCCCTCGGACACCCTCCAACCCCCACCGACCATGCACGAAATCTAGGCATCATCCTGGACTCATCGCTCTCCATGGACCGGCAAATCAACGCCGTCTCTTCTGCATGCTTCCACACACTTCACCTGCTGCGAAAGATCTTCAAATGGATCCCAACCAAGACCAAGAAGACTGTCACTCATGCCCTCGTCAGCAGCCCACTGGACTATGGTAATGCACTCTATGCCGGCACCACCTTCAAGCTCCAAAAGAGACTACAGCGCATCCAGAACTCCTTGGCCAGACTAATCCTTGACATCCCTCGTCAATGCCACATCGCCAAATACCTGCGGGACCTGCACTGGCTCCCCATCAACAAAAGAATAACCTTCAAGCTTCTCACCCATGCATTCAAGGCCCTCCACAACATTGGTCCCGAATACTTGAACCACCACGTTACCTTCTACACCCATGCCAGACAACTTCGATCGGACGACCAATCCCTCGCTGTCATCCCCCGCATCAGGAAAACCACAGCGGGAGGCAGATCCTTCTCTCACCTGGCTGACAAGACTTGGAACACCCTCCCGCTGCACCTTAGACAAGCTACCACCCTAACTAAGTTCAGAAAGGACCTCAAGACCTGGCTCTTCGACTGAACTGCAACCCTCAGCACCTTGAGACCCTTACGGGTGAATAGCCACGCTTTACAAGAACCCAATAGATAGTTAAAATAAATACCACGTTACCTGTAAAATAAATATAAACCCTAAAATAGCTACAATGTAATTATTAATTATATTGTAGCTATCTTAGGGTTTATTTTATAGGTAAGTATTTAGTTTCAAATAGGAATAATTTAGTTAATAGTATTAATATTATTTAATTTATTATAATAATAATTAACGGCTAGATTTAGAGTTTGGCGGTAGCCGTTAAAACCAGCGTTAGAGGCTCCTAACGCTGGTTTTAGGCTACCGCCGGTATTTGGAGTCAGTGATTAAAGGGTCTAATGCTCACTTTTCAGCCGCGACTTTTCCATACCCCAGATCCCCTTACGTCAATTGCGTATCCTATCTTTTCAATGGGATCTTTCTAACGCCGGTATTTAGAGTCGTTTCTGAAGTGAGCGTTAGAGCTCTAACGACAAAACTCCAGCCGCCTGAAAAAAGCAGGAGTTAAGAGCTTTCTGGGCTAACGCCGGTTCTTAAAGCTCTTAACTACTGTACCCTAAAGTACACTAACACCCATAAACTACCTATGTACCCCTAAATCGAGGTCCCCCCACATCGCCGCCACTCTATTAAAAAATTTTAACCCCTAATCTGCCGACCGCCAACTACGTTATACTTATGTACCCCTAATCTGCTGCCCCTAACCCCGCCGACCCCTGTATTATATTTATTAACCCCTAACCTGCCCTCCACAACGTCGCCGCCAGCTACTTACAATAATTAACCCCTAATCTGCCGACCGCAAAGCGCCGCCACCTACGTTATCCTTATGTACCCCTAATCTGCTGCCCCTAACACCGCCGACCCCTATATTATAATTATTAACCCCTAATCTGCCCCCCTCAACGTCGCCGACACCTGCCTACACTTATTAACCCCTAATCTGCCGAGCGGACCTGAGCGCTACTATAATAAAGTAATTAACCCCTAATCCGCCTCACTAACCCTATCATAAATAGTATTAACCCCTAATCTGCCCTCCCTAACATCGCCGACACCTACCTTCAATTATTAACCCCTAATCTGACGACCGGAGCTCATTGCTACTATAATAAATGGATTAACCCCTAAAGCTAAGTCTAACCCTAACACTAACACCCCCCTAACTTAAATATAATTTAAATCTAACGAAATTAATTATCTCTTATTAAATAAATTATTCCTATTTAAAGCTAAATACTTACCTGTAAAATAAATCCTAATATAGCTACAATATAAATTATAATTATATTGTAGCTATTTTAGGATTAATATTTATTTTACAGGCAACTTTGTAATTATTTTAACCAGGTACATTAGCTATTAAATAGTTAAGAACTATTTAATAGTTACCTAGTTAAAATAATAACAAAATTACCTGTAAAATAAATCCTAACCTAAGTTATAATTAAACCTAACACTACCCTATCAATAAATTAATTAAATAAAATACCTACAATTACCTACAATTAATCTAACACTACACTATCAATAAATAAATTAAATACAATTGCTATAAATAACTACAATTTTAAACTAATTACACCTACTCTAAGCCCCCTAATAAAATAACAAAGACCCCCAAAATAAAAAAATGCCCTACCCTATTCTAAATTAAAAAAGTTAAAAGCTCTTTTACCTTACCAGCCCTGAACAGGGCCCTTTGCGGTGCATGCCCCAAGAAAATCAGCTCTTTTGCCTGTAAAAAAAAATAATACAATACCCCCCCCAACATTAACACCCACCACCCACATACCCCTAATCTAACCCAAACCCCCCTTAAATAAACCTAACACTAAGCCCCTGAAGATCTTCCTACCTTGTCTTCACCATCCAGGTATCACCGATCCGTCCTGGCATCCGGTGCTGAAGAGGTCCAGAAGAGGCTCCAAAGTCTTCCTCCTATCCGGCAAGAAGAGGACATCCGGACCGGCAAACATCTTCTCCAAGCGGCATCTTCGATCTTCTTCCATCCGGTGCGGAGCGGGTCCATCTTGAAGCAGCCGACGCGGATCCATCCTCTTCTTCCGTTGTCTCCCGACGAATGACGGTTCCTTTAAGGGACGTCATCCAAGATGGCGTCCCTCGAATTCCGATTGGCTGATAGGATTCTATCAGCCAATCGGAATTAAGGTAGGAATATTCTGATTGGCTGATGGAATCAGCCAATCAGAATCAAGTTCAATCCTATTGGCTGATCCAATAAGCCAATCAGATTGACCTCGCATTCTATTGGCTGTTCCGATCAGCCAATAGAATGCGAGCTCAATCTGATTGGCTGATTGGATCAGCCAATCGGATTGAACTTGATTCTGATTGGCTGATTCCATCAGCCAATCAGAATATACCTACCTTAATTCCGATTGGCTGATAGAATCCTATCAGCCAATCGGAATTCGAGGGACGCCATCTTGGATGACGTCCCTTAAAGGAACCGTCATTCGTCGGGAGACAACGGAAGAAGAGGATGGATCCGCGTCAGCTGCTTCAAGATGGACCCGCTCCGCACCGGATGGAAGAAGATCGAAGATGCCGCTTGGAGAAGATGTTTGCCGGTCCGGATGTCCTCTTCTTGCCGGATAGGAGGAAGACTTTGGAGCCTCTTCTGGACCTCTTCAGCACCGGATGCCAGGACGGATCGGTGATACCTGGATGGTGAAGACAAGGTAGGAAGATCTTCAGGGGCTTAGTGTTAGGTTTATTTAAGGGGGGTTTGGGTTAGATTAGGGGTATGTGGGTGGTGGGTTGTAATGTTGGGGGGAGTATTGTATTATTTTTTTCTACAGGCAAAAGAGCTGATTTTCTTGGGGCATGCCCCGCAAAGGGCCCTGTTAAGGGCTGGTAAGGTAAAAGAGCTTTTAACTTTTTTAATTTAGAATAGGGTAGGGCATTTTTTTTATTTTGGGGGTCTTTGTTATTTTATTAGGGGGCTTAGAGTAGGTGTAATTAGTTTAAAATTGTTGTAATATTTTTCTTATGTTTGTAAATATTTTTTTATTTTTTGTAACTTAGTTCTTTTTTATTTTTTGTACTTTAGCTAGTTTATGTAATTGTAGTTATTTGTAGCAATTGTATTTAATTTATTTATTGATAGTGTAGTGTTAGGTTAATTGTAGGTAATTGTAGGTAGTTTATTTAATTAATTTATTGATAGGGTAGTGTTAAGGTTTAATTATAACTTAGGTTAGGATTTATTTTACAGGTAATTTTGTTATTATTTTAACTAGGTAACTATTAAATAGTTCTTAACTATTTAATAGCTATTGTACCTGGTTAAAATAATTACAAAGTTGCCTGTAAAATAAATATTAATCCTAAAATAGCTACAATATAATTATAATTTATATTGTAGCTATATTAGGATTTATTTTACAGGTAAGTATTTAGCTTTAAATAGGAATAATTTATTTAATAAGAGATAATTAATTTTGTTAGATTTAAATTATATTTAAGTTAGGGGGGTGTTAGTGTTAGGGTTAGACTTAGCTTTAGGGGTTAATCCATTTATTATAGTAGCGATGAGCTCCGGTCGTCAGATTAGGGGTTAATAATTGAAGTTAGGTGTCGGCGATGTTACGGAGGGCAGATTAGGGGTTAATACTATTTATGATAGGGTTAGTGAGGCGGATTATGGGTTAATAACTTTATTATAGTAGCGCTCAGGTCCGGTCGGCAGATTAGGGGTTAATAAGTGTAGGCAGGTGGAGGCGACGTTGAGGGGGCAGATTAGGGGTTAATAAATATAATATAGGGGTCGGCGGTGTTAGGGGCAGCAGATTAGGGGTACATAAGGATAACGTAGGTTGCGGCGGTGTACGGAGCGGCAGATTAGGGGTTAATAATAATATGCAGGGGTCAGCGATAGCGGGGGCGGCAGATTAGGGGTTAATAAGTGTAAGGTTAGGGGTGTTTAGACTCGGGGTACATGTTAGAGTGTTAGGTGCAGACGTAGGAAGTGTTTTCCCATAGGAAACAATGGGGCTGCGTTAGGAGCTGAACGCTGCTTTTTTGCAGGTGTTAGGTTTTTTTTCAGGTCAAACAGCCCCATTATTTCCTATGGGAGAATCGTGCACGAGCACGTTTTTGAGGCTGGCCGCGTCCGTAAGCAACTCTGGTATCGAGAGTTGCATTTGCGGTAAAAATGCTCTACGCTCCTTTTTTGGAGCCTAACGCAGCATTTGTTTGAACTCTCGATACCAGAGTTAATTTATTGGTGCGGCCAGAAAAAAGCCCGCGGAGCGTTAACAGCCCTTCTACCGCCAAACTCCAAATCTAGGCCTAAGTTAGGGCTATTAGAGTTAGATAGGGTTAATATAGTTAATATATATATATATAATATAATAACTATATTAACTATATTAACCCTAATATAATTAGGGTTAATATAGTTAATATAGGTGGCGGCGGTGTAGGGGGTCAGATTAGGGGTTAATATATTTAATATAGGTGGCGGCGGTGTAGGGGGATTAGATTAGGGAGTAATACATTTATTATAGGTGGCGGCAGTGTAGGGGGATTAGATTACAGGTAAAAGAGCTGATTACTTTGTGACAATGCCCCGCAAAAAACCCTTTTAAGGGCTGGTAATAGAGCTGGTTACTTTGGGGCAATGCCACGCAAAAATCCCTTTTCAGGGCTATTTTTATTTTAGTTTAGGGTAGGGACATTTTAGTATTTTAGGGGGTAATACATTTATTATAGGTGGCGGCGGTGTAGGGGGAATTAGATTAGGGGTTAATACATTTAATATAGGTGGCGGCGGTGTAGGGGGATTAGATTAGGGGGTAATATAGTTAAAATAGGTGGCGGCGGGGTAGGGGGATCACATTAGGGGGTAATAATTTTAAAATAGATGGCGGCGGTGTAGGTGGATTACATTAGGGGTTAATAATTTTAATGTAGGTGGCGACAGTGTAGGGGGATCACATTAGGGGGTTAGACATTTAATGTAGGTGGCGGCGGGGTCCGTGAGCGGCGGTTTAGGGTTTTAACACTTTATTAGGGATTGCGGCGGGGGATCGCGGTTGACAGGTAGATAGATATTGCGCATGCGTTAGGTGTTAGGTTTTATTTTGCAACCAGTTTAGGGAGCTACGGGGCTCCAATACTCAGCGTAAGGCTTACTACGCCTGCAATTTGTGGCAAGGTGAAAATGGAGTAAGATTTCTCCATTTTCGCCACGTAAGTCCTTACGCTGTATATTGGATACCAAACTGTGCTGGTTTGGTATACCTGTCTATGGGCCAAAAAACTACGTCCGAAGGCAGAAATATACGAGCGTAACTTCTATGTTACGCCGTATATGTGATACCAAACCAGCGCAAAATTTGGCGTCGCTGGCTTTTGCGGGTGACGATTTATATCGGATCGCGGCCCAGATGTAAGGTAAATTAATGGGAAACAATACTTGAAAAGTGTTATTGTTTAAAAAGATAATGCCTTTATTAACCATTCCCCAGTTTTGCAGAATCAACACTGTTATATAAGTACACTTTCTTGCAAATTAACCAATTAGTGCTTGTTCTTATGAACCCATTATTATTTTTCCCAGTAGTGAGCACAATGTTATCTATGTGGCACACATGAACTAGCATTGTCTGGGTATAGTGCAAGATTGTAAAAAGCTAAAATAAAAAAAAAGCACTTAAATAAGAAGCAGCCTGCAGGGGCTTAAAAAAGGCAGTGTTATAGGTTATAAAGTATATTATTAGAACACTGTTGTTTATGCAAATCCAGAGAATGGACTCTCCCTTTAAATTGAGCTACACCAGTTCATTCAAGCTGAGAACAACAATGGTGAACTGACTTTGGTATTAAAAAAGAACAGAATATGTTTGTTTGCAGTGTGATTGATTGATAACACCAAGCACACCTATATTGACAAAATTAATGTTTTTTTTGTCATTATGAAAGCTAGAAGATACTACTTTTGAAAATATTTTCACAATTTGAAATTATATGTAAATAGATTAAAAAAAATACAATTGCATCTTACTTTATAGAATGTGAAGTGAAAAACAAAAGTTAATGAAAAATGTTATTGCAAATTTAAAGAACAAATGCTAAATTAGGATGAACATACTAAAAACCTAGACACCAAAATATGGAATTTAATTATCATTGTAAAATACTATAACTATATATGGGGTCAGTTTATTATTTGCCGAATTGGGCCAATTCACCCTGTTTCCGCGTGAGCCTTTAGGCTCGCCGGAAACAGGAGTTAGGAAGCAGCAGTCTATAGACTGCTGCTCCTTAACTTATACACCACCTCTGAGGCTGCGTACAGCAATCCCATACGATCGGGCTGATTGACACCCCCTGTTATCTGCTAGAAATGCTTGTGCAATGCTGAATACGGACAGCGTATGCTGTCTGCATTCAGTGATGTCCGCCAGACTTTAATAAATGGACCCCATAGAGTTATGTTCAGAGTTTTTGAAATGTCTAAGGTCAGAACTTGAAGTGTTAACTGTCTAACTGTAAAATGTTTGTGTCTAAACAAAAGGTGCAAATATTTTCCGAGTACATGTATCCAAATTGCTGGTAATCTTAGAACAATGTTTTTGGCAATAGTGACACATTTTGCCACCTCTTGATGGAACTATGGAGAAATTTTCAGAACTTGTTGGACTACATACCACACAAGCTGTAAGCTGTTTAGGTGCAGAACATATTCCTATATATCTAAAACACATGATATGTGCCTTCCCAAGTTACTCCTTTAGGCATCAGATAGTCATATAAAAGAAAATCCATTTTATATGTGTCTAAATCTGTGTTTATATGCATATCTGTGGACTCCGGCACCCTAAATCAGTGTAAAAATATGTTTCTAAAGAACAATATTGTCAATTAACAGAATTTTTTAAATGTTTTCTATGCCCATAAAAACAATACATCAACCCAAACTTAAATGGTAGTAAAAATAGCTACCATGCATTTGAAGAGCGAGCACTATTTAAGCATGACAATTATTTTTTTGCCAGGTTAAATCAAGCTGCTATTATTTTGAAGCTATGAAGTACATGTCTGTTCACAACTGAATCCTAGGAGCTGATTGCTTACTGGCTGTTATGTCCGGGCATTGGGGCATGTGCACCCAATTAATATTGTAAGCTCCCACTTTTTCAGTACTATCAACCCACTCAGGGCTAGATTACAAGTGGAGCAGTAATTATGCTTCCCCTCGTAGGTGTCATGGTATAACCCTAACAGATAAGGGGGGTTCAGTAGTGGTTCAGAACAGAGATGATTTTGTTAATGAAGCTCTTAGGCAGCTGAATAATCCATTGAATTACAGAACACTGACCAATGACCCCACTAATATCTTTATCAAAAAGTTACAAGACTTAGTTGATGATGGTGTGGAACTAGGTTTCATTGAAACAGATACAAGTGAGTACTTAGTGGTTACCAATCCCAAGATACCGACATTTAACCATCTTCCTAAGGTACACAAGAGTACAGAGAATGTGGCAGGAAGGCCTATAGAATGTGGAATAGGGTCATTTTCAGAACATCTGTCAGAATGGCTAGATATGATCTTACAGCCAATGGTATTAGATCTCTGGAGCCATGTAAAGGACACGAAGCATATACTGCAGATAGTTTCAGATGTAGAGTGGAGCGACAAATTCACTTGGTTAACAGTAGATGTCCAATCGCTCCATTCCTCAATACCGCATGAAAATGCACTACAAGCGATAGCTTTTTTTATGAGAAAATATTATGGTAATAATCCAGAATATTGTGAGTTTGTAGTAAGAGTCACAGATTTCCTTCTAAAACACAACTATTTTTCATTTGAGGGGGTTTTCTATCTTCAGATATGCGGCACCGCCATGGGGGCGAGATTTGCGCCCTCATATGCCAACCTATTTTTAGGTTGGTGGGAGCGGTGCAGCATATTTGGAGATGGGAACCCTTTCAGAGAGAATATAGTGGTATACAAACATTTCATAGATGATCTGATCTTTATCTGGCAAGGAGACCATGAAATAATGGAAATGTTTGTAAGAGGTTTAAATACTAATGTCAAGATATGTGAGGAAGTATGTCAGGATGTGAAACACTGCAATGATATAAACTTTGAATGGGTAAACTAGTATCCTTATTCTTGCAGGACCACTCAGCCTCACACCATACCTCGAATTCCGTAAGACTTAACTTATTAGAATTCTGTTATGCTCATCGTACTGAGGGTCTCTTCTGTAGGGATACAGAGAGATACGGAGCCTTCACGCAACTTAGAAGTTATGTAAGCAGTGTACAGAGAATAGGCAAAGGTAGTTTGCAGTTGAAGTATATTGAAATCCTTTGGCATAAGGAATTTCATACACACATCTCATACAAAATAAAATATATACAATATTCATACACACCCGCAATCACACATGATATAGATATATATGTTGCAGGATGAATGTCACAATGCAATAATAATCTAAAACTATACAAATATGTCAGATGTTAAACAACACAATGTACAGGGTGACTAGAATAGAGTACAATACTCCCCTCTTAAATGACCGCTGCTCTCTAACAGTCTCTCCCAACCGGACTGTGAGTAGAAAGTGAATCGGATATATAGAGGCGCTGATCTTGAATCTCGTGTATATGGACGTACACACTGAAGAAAGAAAAACTTGGCTTGTGATTTGCAGAAGTTAACAACAAATTAATGTGCAGTATACTCACTCCGAAAAATTCAGAGTTCAGCTTCTTCGAAAGGTTTTTCTGTTTCAACTTTCCCAATTTTCCCAATTTCCACACTGTATTTGTGTCTGTGGATAATGAAAATTGCACTGCAGGTAATTGAATCTTTTGCTTGATAAAAAGTGCAATATACTCACTCCGATAAATTTCGGAATCCGGCTCCTCAGAACGTATTGTGTGGTTTGAAATTACTTCCAAAAAGGCAGCAAAAATACTTGTTGTGGTAAAAAACAAATATTTATTAAAACATAATAAAATGCTCTTATTTATCTTGGCTCTACGCGTTTCAACGACCAGTGTCGTCTTTTTCAAGAGCAGTAAAAACAATTGGAAGTGCTCAGCACAATTTTTACTGCTCTTGAAAAAGACGACACTGGTCGTTGAAACGCGTAGAGCCAAGATAAATAAGAGCATTTTATTATGTTTTAATAAATATTTGTTTTTTACCACAACAAGTATTTTTGCTGCCTTTTTGGAAGTAATTTCAAACCACACAATACGTTCTGAGGAGCCGGATTCCGAAATTTATCGGAGTGAGTATATTGCACTTTTTATCAAGCAAAAGATTCAATTACCTGCAGTGCAATTTTCATTATCCACAGACACAAATACAGTGTGGAAATTGGGAAAATTGGGAAAGTTGAAACAGAAAAACCTTTCGAAGAAGCTGAACTCTGAATTTTTCGGAGTGAGTATACTGCACATTAATTTGTTGTTAACTTCTGCAAATCACAAGCCAAGTTTTTCTTTCTTCAGTGTGTACGTCCATATACACGAGATTCAAGATCAGCGCCTCTATATATCCGATTCACTGAATGTCACAATGCTCTGGTTTGTGATGTATATGAATAATTGGTAAACTTAGGTAGCATATGAATATAGTGCTTAATATGATACGGATCAAACAATGAGGAGAGGTCTATATCTCAATTAGGTGATACACAATTAAACAGTTTGGCAGTAGATGAATTGAGCTGGAGAGTGACACAGAAATCGATACTGAGAATATTTGCCCTTAAGCGCTATAAGCATGTCTCTTGGGAGGAAGTCTGTATATCACCTGTAGGCAGTTTTTAGTATGTGTATATGGCAGTCCGTAGTACAAGTACACAGGCAAGTATAATACTGACAGTAAATAAGTAACAGATACAGACCAGGATCCGGAGAAATACCAGGTAAGTTTAGCAGAGTTAGTTATGGTGCTGCGACAGGAAAACACAGCTTGCGATGAGAGAGGAGCACACGCTGAATGTGCAGGACCAGATGCCGGGTCTGACGTCACACGCTGAACGGATCAGCAGGGGAACCGGCAAAAAGAAACAGCTTCAATCTTTCAAGGAGGGTAGAGAAGGTATTTCCCCAAATACCTTGATGAACGAACAGGGTCTTTTGACAGGATAACTCACAACCTAGTGAGTAAGGGAAACAAGGATCCGAGAAGAGCTGCAGGGATAGGCTAGGTGTCTTCACAGGCTCTTGAGGTGAACAAGTGCAACAAATTACCAAGCATAGATTAGAGTGAGGAGGAGCCTTAAATAGGGGTAAAGTAATCAAGACTTAAAGGAACAGTCCTAACAAAACCCTGACAGGACACCCCCCTCAAGGAGCCGCTCAGAGGATCAAGGACCAGGACGGTCGGGGTTCCTTCGGTGAAACAATGACAGAAGACGAGGAGCAGACACATTGGCACAAGGCTCCCAGGAATCCTCTTCAGGACCAAACCCCTTCCAACTAACCAGGTACTGAAGTTGGTTGCGAAGGAAACGGGAGTCCAGGATGGATTCAATTTCATACTCCATATCATCCCCCCCCTGCGGAGGTGGCGATGAAAACTGCTGTTCACCCCTGACCATGCCATAGGGTTTCAAAAGGGAGACATGGAACGTTGGGTGTACCCTTAAAGAAGTGGGCAAGAGTAAAGTCACTGCATTAGCATTGATTACTTTTGTAATTTCATAGGGCCCCAAATAAAGTGCAGCCAATTTCTTGGTTGGAATTCGTAACCTGAGGTTCTTTGTGCTTAACCAAACCTTATCACCAACTTTGTAGTCAGGGGGTCTTGAACGACGTAGATCGTAATGGTATTTCTACGAAGCTTGAGTCTCCTGTAAAACCAATTTCAAAGAGGCAAATCCTTTAGCAATGGCATTCACCAAATCAGTGACAACAGGCATAGGGGAGTCACTCAAGGAAACAGGGTTATATGTTGGATGGAAACCATAATTCACATAGAATGGTGTTGTTTTGGTAGACGAATTAAGTGAATTATTATGGGCGAACTCGGCTGTTGCCAACAAAGCATGCCAATTGTCCTGTTCTAATGTGCAGTAACAGCGGAGATATTGTTCTAATGATTGATTAGTCCTCTCTGTCTGCCCATTTGTCTGTGGATGGTATGCAGTGCTTAGTCTTTTAGTGATGTTAAGAGAACGACAAAGCTGATTCCAGAATCTAGAGGTAAACTGTGTACCTCTATCCGTGGTGATTGTATCAGGTAGACCATGTAGTTTTACTATATTGTTCAGGAATAATGCTGCAGTTTCTGAAGCTGTTGGAAGACCTCTATGAGGTAGAAAGTGAGCCATTTTAGAGAATAGATCTACCACCACTAAAATGGTATTGTAATTTTGGGATGGTGGTAGATCAACAATAAAATCCATTGCAATGTCAACCCACGGTCTCTCAGGTATAGGTAATGATAGAAGGTATCCATATGGACGGATATGGTGATGTTTCCTAGTAGTACAGACTAGGCAGGTTTGAACAAACTGAGTAACAGTGTCAATCATCTTAGGCCACCAATAAGTCCTCATAAGCAGATGCAAAGTTCTGTGGACTCCAGGATGACCTGCCAGGGGTGAGTCGTGAGCAGTGGCAATCACCTCATCCCTGAGAGCTGGTGGAATATATAATCGGTTGGCATGATAAAACAGATCATCAGAATGTTTACTTACATCAAGTCGATTTAGAGTAGGATCCAGACTTTGTTGTTCTTTCAAAGTAGATTTGAAATTCTTTGTTAGACATATGAATCTGTCTTGAGGTATAATAGACTGTGGAACTTCCAAGTTAGGTGGTCTAGGGTCTTTTCTAGATAGGGAATCAGCCTTAAGATTTTTTGACCCTGGTCGGTAGGTAATCACGTAATCAAAACGTGAAAGAAACAGACTCCATCATACCTGTCGTGAAGTCAAAGTTTTATTGGACTTCAGATACTCTAAGTTACGATGGTCTGTAAATATGGTGATAGGATGGGTTGTACCTTCGAGAAGGTGCCTCCAGAATTCTAGAGCTGATTTAATGGCAAGAAGCTCTTTATCTCCGATGCCATAATTGATTTCAGCGGAACTTATGACTCGGGAGTAGTATGACACCGGATGCATGGGTTCGCTTTGAGAGGGTCTCTGAGAGAGAACAGCCCCTATAGCATACTCTGAAGCGTCAACCTCAAGCGTATAATGACATCTGGGGTCTGGGAATTGTAGAATAGGGGCTGAAATGAACTTGCTTTTGAGAGTGGTAAAGGAATCCTCAGCTTTCTGATTCCATAGAAATTTAACATCTTTCCGTGTTAAAGTAGTTAAAGGTTTGACAATATGGGAGAAGTTCTTAATAAATCTCCTATAGAAATTCGCAAACCCAAGGAATCTTTGGATTTCTTTCTTGCTAGTTGGAGTAGGCCAGTTGGTGATGGCTTCAACTTTACTAGACTCCATAGAAATGCCATTAGGGGAAATGCAATAACCCAAGAAGGAAATAGTGTTAGTGTTAAAAATACATTTTTCTAACTTTGCATATAAACGATGAGCCCTTAGACGATCTAAAACTTGTTTTACATGTGACAAATGGTTCTCAAAAGTGTCAGAATAAACAAGAATGTCATCTAAATATATGACAATGCAAACATCTAATAGGTCGTGAAAAACATCGTATAAAACACTGAAATGTCGCTGGGGCATTGCATAACCCAAACGGCATAATCGTGTATTCGTAAAGTCCGTACCGTGTACGGAAAGCTGTTAACCATTCATGCCCTGCCCTCATCCTGATCAAATTGTAAGCACCTCTGAGATCAAGTTTGGTATAGATGGTGGCACCCTGTAAACGTTCAATTAGTTCAGGAATGAGAGGCAGGGGGTATCTGTCCTTCTTTGTACATTTATTTAACTGTCTATAGTCAATAATGGGCTGAAGACTACCATCTTTGTTTTTTACAAAAAACATGGCTGCCCCTGCTGAAGAAGTAGAGGGTCTAATAAACCCATTTTTTTAATTTCTCATCCAAGTACTCTTTTAAATGAGCCAACTCAGGTTGTGACAAAGGGTATATGTGCCCAAATGGAATGGTACTACCAGGTATAAGATCTATAGGGCAGTCATAAGGTCTATGGGGCGGCAATGACTGTGCCTCAACCTTGTCGAATACATCCGCATACTCATCATAACACTTTGGTAGAGTCTGTTCAGTTATGTGACAGAGGGTATGTGAAGCAAAACAAAACTGCTTGCAAAACTGTGATGTAAAGGTAACAGAAGCATCCTTCCAAGATATAGAAGGGTTATGTTTAATTAGCCATTTTAAACCAAGTATCATGGGGTATACAGAAGTAGGGAGCACATCAAAAGAAATCAACTCTGTATGACCTGAACCTGATACAACAGTAATAGGGATAGTGTGGTGTGTAATAGGACCGGAACTAAAGAAAGAGCCATCAACCAAACGGATAGCCAGTGCAACACTCTTTTTTATTAGTGGGATATTATTATTTATGACAAAAGCAGTACCCACAAAATTCCCAGAAGCTCCAGAGTCAACTACGGCCTGCACGTTTATCTTCAAGTGATGCCACTGTAAGGAGAGAGGCAGTGATAAGTGTGATGTTACTTTATTAACCATATTGAGAGCATGTTCACTCAGTGGTGTCTTACCCTTTTTCTGTTGAAGGAGTGCAGGACAGTCCCTGACAGTGTGGTCTTTTTCTGCGCAGTAGAGACACAAATTGAGTAATTTACGTCTGGCTTTCTCTTCTGGTTTTAATGGACCTCGAATAACAGCTACATCCATGGGTTCATCTGTGGACCTAGATGGCAAAGTGGAAGGGTAGAAATGGTATGTAGAATGCTTCTTAGTACTAGAGTCGACAGTAGATTTTTCAGACTTTCTTTCTCTAAGTCTTCTATCAATTCCTATGCAGAGAGTCATTAGGGTCTCCAAATCTTCAGGAATGATACCTCTTGCTAACTCATCTTTTAATGCATCACAGAGGCCATGACGGAACTGGTTCCTCAGTGCTGGGTTATTCCATAAGGTATCGGGTGCCCATCTTTTAAAATCCGTTATATATTCTTCAACAATTCTTTTCCCTTGGCGTAGGGATCTTAACTTTGTTTCTGCTGTACTCTGTTTATTGTGGTCTTCATACAAAAGGGACATAGCACTAAAAAAAGCATCCAGAGAATTTAAGATAGGATCATCATTCTCATAAAAGGCGTTAGCCCAAGATCTAGCCTCACCTCTCAAAAAAGAGATGACAGTTAGGACTCTAATTCTGTCTGTGGGGTAGGATTTAGGCCTTAAAGTAAACAATAAGGTGCATGAATTTCTGAAGTCTCTGTACATAGACCTATCCCCATAGAATTTGTCAGGAGGACTGACCACAGGCTCTGATGTACTTTCAGCAACAGGTGGTTTGCTAGCAAGATGTTCATTTATAAACTTTCTGATATTTTGATTCTCCAGTTGTATCTCTCTCAACCCCTGGATCATGTTATCCATGCTCTGGGCTAGGGATCCAACCCTGTTTGCTAACACACTTATATCCATATTGCTGAATACCAGTACACTATCTTTTTACAGGCTTGGTAATATGTCAAGATATGTGAGGAAGTATGTCAGGATGTGAAACACTGCAATGATATAAACTTTGAATGGGTGAACTAGTATCCTTATTCTTGCAGGACCACTCAGCCTCACACCATACCTCGAATTCCTTAAGACTTAACTTATTAGAATTCTGTTATGCTCATTGTACTGAGGGTCTCTTCTGTAGGGATACAGAGAGATACGGAGCCTTCACGCAACTTAGAAGTTATGTAAGCAGTGTACAGAGAATAGGCAAAGGTAGTTTGCAGTTGAAGTATATTGAAATCCTTTGGCATAAGGAATTTCATACACACATCTCATACAAAATAAAATATATACAATATTCATACACACCCGCAATCACACATGATATAGATATATATGTTAAAACGTGTGTGTGGTAGACCGAGCGCTAGTATTTTACAGCCTTATGCTCACTGGCAAAAGTCCCCTAGTGGACTTGGGATGTGATTACAATTGTGTGATATAGTGAGCGCTGGGAAGCTTAAAAGGACTGTGAGGTATGGATATGTTAAAAATGGAATGTATTTATTACAGTTAATATACAATGAAAATACAATATAATACATACAAATTAAAAAGCTTCTAAAATTCTTCCTAAAATCTCTATGGATCCATGATATATAAGTATTAAGGATATAGTGTTACCTATATCTGTGGTGTTGGAACAAATATTACGTTAGCTCCGACAACAGTCTAAGACCATAGTATTATGGTCTATAAAGTGCAGTTTAAGCACAGATATTTACAAACAGCAGATGTGATGTAAATGGCCAAAATTGGCGTAGTACAATGTCAATAATACAGATGTCAACAATACAGATGCAGTATAAAAGTATAAGTGATAGAAATACAATATAAATAAAAGTGTAGGAGAAATCCAATTGTGTAAAAATGGAAATAAAATTTGTTGAAAAAATGAAGAAATTTATGTCTCTCAAATAGTTTCTTAAAAAATGTCTCTTTGGAAAATCACAGTGTTCCAAAAAAAATATATATCAGAGTGTTCCACAAAAATTGCAAAAGTGTTCCACAAAAATTGTAAAAAATTAATCCACAAATAAATATCAAAGTGTTCAAAAAATATGGTGGGTAAGTGCGTTCAAAGAAATCCTAGATGATTAACTTCCAAAATAAACTCCAATAGCTGTGGTAGACGTGAAGGAGATTATAAGAATGCAGAATATGAAAAATATATAAAAAATGTAGAATATAAAAATGCAGAAGAAAAAAAAAAAGTTCAATAATGTGGCGGGTAGGTCCAAAGTCGTCCTCCTAATCTGTGGGTGAAATAAAGTGCAATAGTGTAATAACGTCTAGATGTGGTATAATAAAATCAGAAATTTGCTCACCAGTATGTCGACGCGTTTCGGCCCTCCTAGGCCTTTCTCAAGACAAGCATTGTTGACATCTGTATTATTGACATTGTACTACGCCAATTTTGGCCATTTACATCACATCTGCTGTTTGTAAATATCTGTGCTTAAACTGCACTTTATAGACCATAATACTATGGTCTTAGACTGTTGTCGGAGCTAACGTAATATTTGTTCCAACACCACAGATATAGGTAACACTATATCCTTAAGACTTATATCTCATGGATCCATAGAGATTTTAGGAAGAATTTTAGAAGCTTTTTAATTTGTATGTATTATATTGTATTTTCATTGTATATTAACTGTAATAAATACATTCCATTTTTAACATATCTATACCTCACAGTCCTTTTAAGCTTCCCAGTGCTCACTATATCACACAATAGATATATATGTTGCAGGATGAATGTCACAATGCTCTGGTTTGTGATGTATATGAATAATTGGTAAACTTAGGTAGCATATGAATATAGTGCTTAATATGATACGGATCAAACAATGAGGAGAGGTCTATATCTCAATTAGGTGATACACAATTAAACAGTTTGGCAGTAGATGAATTGAGCTGGAGAGTGACACAGAAATCGATACTGAGAATATTTGCCCTTAAGCGCTATAAGCATGTCTCTTGGGAGGAAGTCTGTATATCACCTGTAGGCAGTTTTTAGTATGTGTATATGGCAGTCCGTAGTACAAGTACACAGGCAAGTATAATACTGACAGTAAATAAGTAACAGATACAGACCAGGATCCGGAGAAATACCAGGTAAGTTTAGCAGAGTTAGTTATGGTGCTGCGACAGGAAAACACAGCTTGCGATGAGAGAGGAGCACACGCTGAATCTGCAGGACCGGATGCCGGGTCTGACGTCACACGCTGAACGGATCAGCAGGGGAACTGGCAAAAAGAAACAGCTTCAATCTTTCAAGGAGGGTAGAGAAGGTATTTCCCCAAATACCTTGATGAACGAACAAGGTCTTTTGACAGGATAACTCACAACCTAGTGAGTAAGGGAAACAAGGATCCGAGCAGAGCTGCAGGGATAGGCTAGGTGTCTTCACAGGCTCTTGAGGTGAACAAGTGCAACAAATTACCAAGCATAGATTAGAGTGAGGAGGAGCCTTAAATAGGGGTAAAGTAATCAAGACTTAAAGGAACAGTACTAAGTCCTAACAAAACCCTGACAACTAATGATGTGTGTTTAAAATTCACTTCAGAATATGATAGGAAGCAGATCAATTATCTTGATGTCACTCTGAGTGGAACCAATGGGGAACTTGTTAGATCTACAGTATACAGAAAGCCCATATCAGGAAATACATTGCTACACGCATCCAGCTGCCACCCAACAAGCACATTCAGAGGGATAGCAAAAGGTCAGTATACACGATTGAGACAAAATTGTTCGGATGATAACAGCTATCGTGAACAATCCACTTTATTAACAGAGAGGTTAGAACAGAGGGGATATCAGAAAAAAAACTGATAGAATTGGCCAAGCAGTCAGTAATGAAACTGAACCGTAAAGACTTACTTGGTAAAGAGAGAAGGGGTGCAGAAAAGAAAGATCCATCTAAAGACTTACTGTTTATAACTACATATAGTAGCCAATATTCTAATATCTGTAACATAATAAGAAAACATCTTCCTCTATTGAGAGCAGATGATGGCCTAGCGGATATTCATGTTAAGGATTGCAGATTGGCATGCAAAAAGAATATGAGCATAGGAAATATGGTTTCCCCCACTAAACTACCTAGTAAGGAACTGACACAAGATTCATCATGGTTGACATCAAGAGGCATGTATAAATGTCACTACACTAACTGTGTAGCCTGTGCAAAAGTAGACACAGGGGCAAGTTTTATTTCAACCTACACAGGACAAGAGTACCAAAAACGTATGTGTATGAACTGTAGGTCCACGTTTATCATCTATTTGATTACTTGCAGAGTCAGAAACAGTATGTAGGTCTTACAATTAGAGAGGTCAGATCCATAATAAGGGAGCATCTTTCCTCCATAAAAATAGTGATAGCCAGTACACTGTTGGTACAACATTTTGTCATGGTTCATAACAAAGATACCAGCTGCTTTTCCTGGACTGCCATAGAGTGATTTTGCCCCCCAAAAATGGTGGGGATAGAAAGACAATCCTGGGTAGACAGGAAGTATTTTGGATTTTTAAGTTAAAAACCAGGGTCCCTAATGGTTTTAACTCTGACTATGACCTCATGAATTTTTGGCAATGATAGATAAGACCAGTTACAGACTTACATTTATAATTACTTTTAACAATAGGTTTCAAGATTCAAGTACATGTATGCTCTCATTATATAAATATATATTTTAAGGTTATTCTACAAATTAAACTATTCACAGAAAATGAATAAACATATTTGGCAAGGTTTTGGAACCTAACACGGATAAGTCAGACAAGGCAAAAAATGAGTATATAAATCCACACTTTAGGGATCTCTACACAGTTCCCATTACATCTGCTTATAGCGGTATCATGAAATAGAAATTTCTGAAATTGAATTATGTGCTTAGAACAGTACAGGAAGATGTAAGAAAGTAAAAAACTAAACAATACAAATAAATAGATTAATTCCCTGTATTAAGAGGAATTGGTATAAATATTTTAACCAAATTGATAACAAATAGAACAAGGATATTTTGTTACTAAAAGGGATTATAGCATTAAGTCTATACACTTCTGTCGTACACAAGAAAAGGGAACATAAGGGTTAAGTACTAGCAACACATATAGTAGGTTTACAAGTGTTACCTATTTAGTAATTAAGTTGTAACCAATAGGATTTGTCTGCTGCTTTTAAATATGCTAATTTTATTGTGCTTAACAGCAGCTTATGAGGACGGCTTTTGGAGCCGAAACATGTAAAGTTGTTGTTAACAGACTATCTTAACTTTACTTCCATTGTTTGTGCCAAGCAACTGGAATAATTTTAATGACACTAAGGTGTTAAGAATAAAAGTTTACTTTTTAAATAACCCGCTGCCGGTGCTCCTAATTTCTACTTTGAACTTTTACTGGTCATTACCCATTGTGAGCAAGGCAAGCATTGGGGACTTCACGCTTTGTTCAGGACTTTCTACCCGGCATCCAGCTCCGGACCGAGCAGAGGCAGTGGTAAGCTTACGTCATCGGACGCATCAGAGGCGTAACCGCGCCCCCCTATCGCTACGGGCTGAGGAGGGTATGGTAGGCTGATTGGAGGATACAGAGGACTCTGAGAGACACAGGAAGGTGTCGGATGAGATCCAGGAGAGGATTACAACAGCGCAAGGCCCACAGCCTCTACCCAGGGACCGGCCGGCATATGCTGGGGACACGTTAAGAAACCTTTACATGTTGTATGGGACTTTTGCTACTGTAACGGGTACACGTTTCCAGTGCTCACTACAGCTTGGGCTTTATGCCAGTTTTCACATATTCTAAAACACAGTATTGCCACCATCTTTATTTGCTGTGAAACTTTTGTTGATCACTTGTATAACCCTAAACACTCACAGAAAGAGAATCCCTGTACCTGTTGCAATCTGTGCTGTACAGAGATTGATTTGACCTGTCATGCCCTGTGTGAGGTCTGTGTCTTGTCCATCAGTGTGCCAGTATCCCAATCTGAAGGTCCTCTTCTCTCAACCTCTCTGTTATCTGCTGTTTCTCTGCCTGTGCTTCCACTAATTCAGTCCCCAAGCTTTAGGCCTAAATCACAGCAACATGCTGAAGGAAAAGGGAACGTGAGCGAAAAACAGGTATTGCACATCAGTAAAGATGCAGGTGCTTTACTTTGCATTGAATCTTATCCTGCTGAGACACTCCCAAACCCACCACAAAGTAACCCACTACACTATTAATCCATAAACCATCACAGCCCACACTGCATTGCAGTGGTGCCTTACCTGGATGATATCTTGGTTTAGGCACCATCTTTTCAACTAGCAAAATCTCACACAGAGATCTTGTTGTCTTTTCTTCATTCCCACAGATGGAAGGTGAATTCAGAAAAGAGTTCCCTCGTTCCGGCTACAAGGATGGTCTTCCTAGGGACCACTATAGATTCCCTATCGATGAAAGTTTTTCTGACAGAGGAGCCAAGATTCTGTCCTCTTTTCTATATCTTCAGTCGGCTGTACAACCTTCAGTGGCCCTATGTATGGAAGTTATTGGTCTGATGGTGACTTCCATGGACATAGTTCCCTTTGCTGAATTTCATTTGAGAGCTCTACAGTTATGTATGCTCAGCCAATGGAACAGGGATTATGCAGACCTATATCAGAGGATAGTTATAGATCAAGCGGCAAAAAACTCTCTTCCATGGTGGCTGTCTCAAGATCATCTGTCTCAGGGAACGTGCTTTTGTTGTGATTGTGACCTTGGATGCCAGCCCGATGGGCTGGGGATCAGTTTGGGACTCTTTGAAGGTGCAGGGACTGTGGTCTCAGGAGGAATCTGCTCTCCCCATAAACATTCTCAAGTTGAAAGCTATCTTCAATGTCTTAAAGCTTGGCCTCAGCTGGTCTATGCCCGGTTTATCAGGTTCTAGTCAGACAACCTCAGTGGCTTACATCAACCACCAGGGGGAAACTCGGAGTTCCTTAGCCATGAAGGAGGTGGCTCAGATCATTCAATGGGTGGAAGATCACAATTGCTGTCTGTCTGCCATCCACACATTTCAGGAGTGGACAATTGGAAAGCAGATTTCCTAAGCAGACAGACTTTCCATCCAGGGGAGTGTGAACTCCATCCGGAGGTGTTCTCCAGGTTAACCATCAAATGGGAGCTAACGGAAATGGATCTGATGGCATCTCACCAGAACGCCAAGCTTCCAAAGTACGGACCGAGGTTGAGGGATCCTCAGGCTTTCCTGAGAGATGCTCTGGCAGTTCCTTGGAACTTCAGGTTGGCATACCTTTTTCCTTCTTTTGCTCTCCTTCCACAAGTCATTACTGGGATCAAGCAGGAGAGAGCTTCGGTGATACTATGCAGACCTAGTGGAAATGTCATCTCTACCTCCATGGAGACTCCCTCTGCAGACGGACCTTCTACTTTAGGGTCCTTTTCTTCATCCAAACCTCATTTCTCTGAAGCTGACTGCTTGGAGATTGAACGCTTAATTTTATCTAAGCGTGGATTTTCCGAGTCGGTCATTGAGACCATGATTCAGGCTCATAAGCCTATTACTAGAAATATTTACCATAAGATATGGTGTAAATATCTTCATTGGTGTGAATCCAAAGGATACTTTTGGAGTAGGGTCAGGATTCCAAGAATGTTATCCTTTCTCCAGGAAGGTCTGGAGAAGGGTTTGTCTGTCAGTACTCTGAAAGGTCAGATCTATGCTCTATCAATTTTGCTGCACAAGCATCTGGCGGACGTGCCAGATGTGCAATCTTCTTGTCAGGCCTTTGTCAGAATCAGGCCTGTGTTTAAATCTGTTGCTTTACCTTGGAGCCTTAACCTTGTTCTTTTAAAGTTTTGCAACAGGCTCCGTTTGAGCCAATGCATGACATAGATATTAAGTTGTGGAAGGTTTTGTTTCTTACTGCTATCTCTTCTGCTCGGAGAGTTTAAGAACTCTCAGCTTTGCAGTGCGATCCGCCTTATCTCATATTTCATGCAGATAAGGCAGTTCTTACCAAGTTTAGTTTTCTTCCTAAGATTGTTTCAGATAGAAATATTAATCAGGAAATTGTTGTTTCTTCTCTCTGTCCTAATCCTTCTTCTCATAAGGAACATTTTTTGTGCAACCTAGATGTTGTGCGTTCTCTTAAATTCTATTTGCAGGTGACTAAGGACTTTATCAGTCTTCTGCATTTTTGGTTTGCTTTTCTGGGAAATGCAAAGGTCAGAAAGGTACTGCCACTTCTCTTTCTTTCTTTCTTTCTTTCTGGTTGAGAAGTATTATTCGTTTGGCATATGAGACTGCTGGACAGCAGTCTCCTGAGAGAATCACAACAACTTCTACCAGGGTTGTTTCTTCTTCTTGGGCTTTCAAAAATGAGGCTTCTGTGAAACAGATTTGCAAGGCTGCTGATTCCCAACAGTAATTGATAATTGATAATTCCGTGGACTCACCACAAAATTTATGCTTACCTGATAAATTTCTTTCTTTCCGGATATGGTCCACGGCCCCACCCTTTGCTTTAAGACAGTTTTTTTTACGAAACCTCAGGCACCTCTACACCTTGTGCTACTCCTTTTCTCCTTTTCCTTTGGTCGAATGACTGGGGATTGTGGGAAGGGGAGTGATACTTAACAGTTTGCTGTGGTGCTCTTTGCAATCTGTATCTGTTACAATCTGTGCTGTACAGATATTGGTTCAACTTGCCGAGGTCTGTGTCTTGTCTATCAGAGTGCCAGTATCCCATTCTGAAGGTCCTCTTCTCTCAGCCTCTCTGTCATCTGCTGTTTCTCTGCATGTGCTTTCACTAATTCAGTCCCCAAGCTTTAGGCCTAAAACACAGCAACATGCTGAAGGAAAAGGAAACGTGAGCGAAAAACAGGTATTGCACATCATTAAAGATGAAGGTGCTTTACTTTGCATTGAATCTTATCCTGCTGAGACACTCCCAAACCCACCGCAAAGTAACCCACTACACTATTAACCCATAAACCACCACAGCCCCCACTGCAAGCTACCCACTAACATCTAAATCCCCTAACCAGTTAACCCCCTAAAGTTACCCCTTAAAAAATACTAACCTTACCTGTAAAAGCCTTACCTGAAAAATTAAAAAAAAGTAACCTTACCTTTAAAAAAAAACAAAAAAGGAACCTTACCTTAAAAATAAAATAACCTAACATTACTGAAATAAAAAAATCTACTATACTAACACTAAATTACAGCAAGAGCCCTTAAAATCGCCTTTCATAGTGCATTGTACTTAAAAAGGCACTTATCTCTTTTGCTCCTCCCCAAAAAAAAACTAATATAAAAAAAGAAAATCCTAACGCTAAACTTCAAAGATGGTTAAGTTGAAACAGTGCAGTGGCCCAACAACCTCTTCATGTGGTCACCAGCTGCAAACTAAATTTTGAATGTGAGGTACCCCCTTTATATATTGATACCCTTACATTCCTTTTGGCTTATTTGAAATTTAAAATTTAAATCAGCTTATAAAATGAAAGCTTCTATTGGCTGATTTGAATTTGAAATTGAAAATCAGCCAATAGGAATCCAAGGGTACCCCTATATAAAGGGGGTACCTCATATTCGAAATTCAGTGTGCGGCTGGTGTCCGAATGAAAAGGACATTGGGGATGGAAGATAAGAAGATATAAAGGGGGTACCTCACATTCAAAATTTTGTGAGTGGCTGGTGTCCGCATGAAGAGGACATTGGGGATGGAAGATAAGAAGATGAATGAAGATAAGAAGACCACTGCTGAGAGGAAGATAAGAAGACTGCTGCACAGATGAAGATAAGAAGAAGGCTGCTGGGATAAAAATAAGAATACCACCACCAGGATGAAGATGGAGCTACGCCAGGATGAAGGTGCAGCGCCACAACCCAGATTCAACTTTGGAGAGCACAATCTTTGGCGTTTAGTGTTAGGATGTTTTTGGGTATGTTCGTTTTATTTAGAATAGGGTGTTTTGTTTTGTTTTATTTTTATGGCCAACAAAAGAGCTAAATGCCCTTCTAAGGGCAATGCTCAGCCAAATGCTCTTTTCATGGCAGTTTTTTTGAGTAGTTGTTTTAGATAGCCTTTTTAGGGGGGGAGGGGGGTTTACTTGGATATTGGTGTTTAAGTTTTTTATTTGAAAAAAAATCACTAAATCACTTTCCCCACAAAGGGCTCTTTTAAGGGCTATTGCTGTAGTTTAGTGTTAATATAGGTTTTTATTTTGGAGTGGTTTTTTTTAAGTGGGGTTTAAGAACAGGCATAACAGTTTTTTTTTATTTTTGTTCATTTGATTCTTGTTTTCTGTAATGGTAGTTTTTTTCTGTAATGGTAGGTTATTTTATTTTTAAAGTAACGTTAGGTTTTTTATTTTCTAAGTAAGGTTAGGTTTTTATTTTTCAAGAAGGGTTAGTTTTTTTAATTTTATTTAAGTAAGTTTAAGTTTTTTTAGTTTTTAAAGGTACTGTTAGATTTTATATTTTTAAAGGTCAGGTTCATTTTTGGGGGGGTTAACATAGGGGGTGTTAGCTGGTAAGGGGGTTTAGATGTTAAAGGGTATTTTGTGATGGAGGTTGTGGTGATTTAGGGGTTAATAATGTAGTGGGCTATTTTTTGATGGAGTTGTTAAGGTTTAGGGGTTAATAGTGTTTCTTAACTCAAGTCCTCAGGAGACATAACAGGCCAGATATTCATTATATCTTAACTAGAACACAGGTAAAATAATCAGCTGATCAGTTACCATGGTTACTAACATGTGCTCAACATTCAGATGATTATTTCACCTGTGCACTAGTTAAGATATAATGAAACACTGGCATGTTGAAGGCCCTGAGGACTGGAGTTGAGAAACACATCGGTAAAGTGGGAGTTTTGGTGATTTAGGGGTTAATAGTGTAATAGTGTAGTGGGTAACTTTGTGAAGGGGGTTGTGGCAGTTTAAGGATTAGTAGTGGGTTAGTTTGCAATATTAGGATGTGGCAGTTTAGGGGTTAATAGTATAGTGGGCTAGTTTACAATGTGGGGTGTGATGGTTTTGGTGTAAACAGAATAGTTTAGTGATGTTTACTGTTTAGTCTGGCCAAACTCTTTTCAGGTTGCGAAAAAAATTGAGCATTAAATGTGATTGCATTCAAGTGATTGCATTTACTTTTAACTTGTAATACGAGTGGACATTGCCACTCAACACAGCCCATAAAATATATGGGGAGCATAAAATAACTGTGAGTTTGCACAAGAAATGTTGTGGTAATTTAAACAGTATGCCACTTGTAATATGGGTTTGAGTGTAAAGAACACTACAATCTCGCGATCACATTTACGCCCTTGCGCAAACTATAGCGCTCCACTCATAATCTGGTCCTCAGTCTTGAGCTAAATGTTATGTCCTGGCACTGGCTCACACACAAACTAGGTCTCACTATATTACTGAAAAAGGGAAATTCACACCCGAGAATGCAGTAGAATAATAAAAGTGTTTTTCTTAGCACAGAAATATCAATTTTACAACCAAACAAAAACTATAATAGATTTTAAGTAACTTAATGTCTCTTTCAATTGTAAATATTACATTTTCCTACATTTGGACTTGGCAAGAATAGTCCTGGTTAAGGTTTGAATTAATACGTTTGAATCAACAGTTCACGGGCAAGTAAGAGCAATATTGTCTACTCTTTTTTCTGTAGAGGGATATAGTCAATTAATAACTTTTTCACTTAAAGGGACATAATACTCATATGCTAAATCACTTGAAACTCATGCAATATAACTGTAAAAAGCTGACAGGAAAATATCGCCTGAGCATCTCTATGTAAAAAAGGAAGATATTTTACCTCACAACTTCCTCAGCTCAACCGAGTAAGTGCTGTGTAAAAAGTTATACTTCAGTTACTGCCCAGCTGCAGGTAAAAAAAAATAAAAAAATGAAGAAATGAACAACAGCCAATCAGCATCAACAGTGCTGAGGTCATGAACTCTTTTACTGTGATCTGTGATCATGTGATGGGATTTGACTTAACTCTCATGAGATTTCATGGTAAATTTCCTTAAACCAAATAGGGAAATAAGTTGAGTGTGCACGTAAGCTCACTCCCTTACCTGTCCCGGGATAGACATACTGATTTGCTGCATAGAAGTCCTTTACAATGGGATGTGGCTACTGAGGAACTTTGGAAGTAAAATATATTTCTTTTTTACATAGAGATGTTCAGGTGCTATTTTCTAGCTTTTTACAGCTATGCTGCATCACTTTCAAGTGTTTCAACATGTGGGTATCATGGCCCTTGAATGAACTAAAGAAACCTGAATGGTGATTTTATTTTCTATACAAAAAAAATAATTTTCATTTCCCCATCACTTATCAACAATTTTATTTAATTATACAATGCAATAGTTAGCTAAATGCTTAGTAGTTTACTCATTTATGTGTGGTTTGTACTACCAGTAATCTGTAATTTAATGTAAAACAATACAATACAAGAATGAGTTCAAATTTGTTTGAGTATGCAACGATTCCAAACAAAGATGCTACTTTAGAATATTGTATATGAATTATATGGTAATATATTGTAAGCAGCTTTGATTCACGTCAATCTCTAAATGAAACAAGGGACAGTTGATGACAAGCAATATTTCTAACAAACATTTTTTGTATAATCTTGATCTCTTTAGGGACATATTTAACAAATGAAGCTAAAGGAGCGGAAGATGCGCCGGATGCAGACACAGCCATTATAAATGCAGAAGGCAGCCAAGTTAACGCTGAGGAGAAAAAAGAATATTTCATTTAAATGCAAACCTGGTTATTCCGAGTTTTACTTATCAGGCTGACTGCTGGAGAAAACTGGCTATCATCTTTCAGAATTTATTTCTACCATCTTCTGCTACATTTATTAACTTATGCTATCAATAGCAAACGTATGCCAACAATCACTTGTTGACCGCACCATAATTTAATTGCAATTCACAATGCCGGACTTTTCTTACTGCTTAAAAACAAGTAAATTTCTTTTATTAACATTTAGTCATTCAGTGCTTGAATATACAGCCTTAACAAGTTTTATCATGATCATACACCATACTTTGTTTTATATGTTTACACAATATTCTTCCAAGCTGCCCTTTTATATCTTAGCTCTGAGAAAGAAAGAAAAAGAAAGAAAGAAAAAGAAAGAAAGAAAAAAAGAAAGAAAGAAAGAACGAACGAAAAAAACTACAAATACTATTTGCTACAGACTTGATTACTTGATTAGGTACACTATCTTAATATAGCATTCAATGTTTCTTTGTTTATGAAAGATATGTCACAACACATCACCTTAACATAGTACTATTAAGTGTGTTAACTTCTCTGCTGTCATTTGGGCATAGCCATAACTACATTCCCTTGAGATGTTAAGTAGGAATGCAATTTACTCTCTAAAATAGTACTTCCACTTATTTCTCTAGATACTAATGATTGCTTAAGTTAGAAAATAAATCTTTGTGGGTACAAAATGATTTATCATACTGACAATGTCCATATTTATTTGCTCCATGTAGATTAAACATTTTTTTTATTTTTTATTTTTATTTAGATTGGTGATGTTAAGACATATTAGATACTAGCTAGGCATTTAAGTGTATTGTAAATAGTACATACAGTATATTATCAATATAAACCTTATTTGATACATATTTAACTTTTTTGGATGTAAGCAAACCACAACCCCATTTTCTAATGCCCTTAAATCCTTTTAGATATCACATAATTCAGTTTTATGTGTAGTTAATGTGTTTGAATTTCTGTCTGTATGTCCTAGCACTGTTCAGAAGCAAACTTTTCTAGTATGTTTTCATTTTTTATGTTATAAAATTGAAGCACAATTATGGGAAGATATTTAAGCTAACAACCAGTACAAAGCCTCAGGTTTTTAATTTCAGCCACATATGAGTGATGTTCATTAATGATTGTTAGATTGTTAAACAATTTGAATACCAGAGAAGACTGCAACTGAATACATTACAGAGGTCTCTGTAAGATGAGTGATTAAAGGGACATTGTGCTCTCAAGTTTTCTGAAATCCATATAAAAAGCAGTTTATAAATACATTTTTCTTTTTCTTTCTTTTTTTTTTTAAAAAAGGGTGAAATCAAAGTTGCATTCATTGAATAGTGAAACCACTACAGCGGTATTAGTAATGCACTTCCTACTAATGCACATTATTTCTAATGCTGCTTATTATAGTTATCAGCCAATGAGAATGGATAGGAAATATGTATCAACTAATAAGAATTATGAGGAAGCTCCTATGACTCACTAAGCTTTAATAGGAATACACATATTATACTGACATATTACTTTAAAGATTTTTATTTTTTACACTTCTATTAGTTTCTGTCAAAATTAAACACACACACACACACATCTATATATATATATATATATATATATATATATATATATATATATATATATATATATATATATATATATATACACTGTATATACACATATATATATATGTATATAGTGTGTGTGTATATATATATATATATATATATACATACAGGGGTCAACTGCTACCAAAAGAAGTTTGGGAACTTAAAGAGACTTCCACCCCCCCTCACAATTAGTATATACACAGACACACACACACACACACTGTTTTTGTATGTATATGATCTATACACTTTTGGTTAAAGAAAGCAAATTAAATCCAATGAAGGGTTGAATGGTTGCCTTTGGGCCTGAGAATACTCCTCTGTCACAGAGTCTCACCCACTTAAGCTGCAATAGTCCTATTTCTGCTGAGGGGAGCTAAATAACACCAGAGCAAGCCACACAGAAATGTAAACACCATGTGTTCCACACAGTGCGGGGTGATCACACAGCAAGACAGCTGACAGGCTTGCATTTAGTGTATTGTAGAAAGTGTTACTGCCCATTACTAGAGGATCTCACTATCCTCTAATCCGACTGTGCTCCAGCTCCTACCACCAGCATTTTTACGGAAGCATTTCTGCTCTCTGTCCTGAGGAAACTTAGTTCCTCCTGCAAAAATAGTGCAGGAACTCCATTCCCATGCGTTCCCGCTCGACTTGATCCATGTATATATATATATATATATATATATATATATATATATATATATATATATATATATATATATATATATATATATATATATATAGGCAGTATCAGTTATAGTGCACTCACTGTTCCTTAAGATATCTGCCGGGGTGCTGCGTGGAAGATATGTAGTGTTACGTTCAACCCCAAGTAAGGAAGAAAAAGACGCTTCACTCTCCGGTCTTTTGCATTAATTTTTAATCCTTACGAAAATATATCACAGCATTCCCAAACGTTTAGACACCAGTTGGTGTCTTTTTCAATGGGTGTTTGCCAAAATTCTTTGTCCCTAGAAAAGCTCTGTTTCTTCCTTACTTGGGGTTGAACGTAACACTATATATATATATATCATTTTATTTTATTTTAAAAAAAAAATCAATACTGCTCTTTTATGTGAATTATAGGTTCTTTTCAGTACAGTGTTCCTTTAAACCTTCTGTTTGAAATTTGGCAATCCAAGATGTTTACCTCTTAGATAAGACAGTATTTAAAAAATGATACATGTTTATGTATAAATTAATTAATTCTTTACATTCAATTCCTGTCCATGCACTTATGAGGTATATAAATTATTTAACAAAACAAAATTTCTAACACTCTTTCAACTGTACACAGTATCTTTTTTTTCATATTTCTAAAGCATTTTAAAACATGTCTATGGAATTTGCCGATCAAAAAAAAAAAAAATCACTCAGCTTAATAATAGATTCACAATTCTGGGGCTTGTGTCTCGATTTCCCTTCTCTGCAGACTATAATAAATATAGTTAGATTACATTTCTGGTATTGATTCCTGTGGCAGGAAATGAGAATCACTATAAATTACACATTGTCTCAATCTGCCAGGTATTCGGCATTTCAATAGGATATTTTAACAAGGTAGCTAGACCTGTGAAGTCTGAGTGCATGACAGCCTATGAAGCCAAAACTCTTTTGTTTCTATTTTTGTAAAAAAAAAACCCCGTAAAATATAGAAACTAGAAGGCAAACATGTACTGACTTCTAATATTAACAACAACCATAATAACAAATCTGGAAAATAACATGGAGTATATTTTTGTTGTTTAATCTGTAATATTTCAAAAGATGGCAATGCCAATGGTGCAACTTTTTTTTTCAGAAAATACCAAGTATTATTAGTATGAAATGGTTAAGTGTTAACATAATAAATCAAGTACAGTATTACATTACAAAGATGTATGTCTTCATTAATGTGACTGCATGCTTTTTTTTTATATAATTTATGCCATAACCTAAGTGAAAATGCAATAATATGTTAAATATTGATATGATGGTAAAAAAAGGAAATAGCTGCTAGTATCATTGTGAAAATCATATTGTTTTACAACATGAATCATGTATTCCATGTCTGGTTAGGAGACGCAGAAAGGAAAAGGTCACTAAATATAACAGGAAATGATGCATAAATTGTATTGCCGTTAACAATTCACATTTTTTATATTCTTACAATATTGTTATCTATTCAAAACTGAGTGTGTTGTGACAATATTATATTTTCCCTATTCACTTTATTTAACTCCTTTACTGACAGATAATACACATAAATTGTAACACAATTAACTGTTAAAGGGACACTGAACCCCAAAAAATTATTGCATGATTTAAATAGAGCATGCAATTTTAAGCAACTTTCTAATTTACTCCTATTATAAATGTTTCTTCGTTCTCTTGCTATCTTTATATAAAAAAGAAGGCATCTAAGCTTTTTCTTGGTTCAGACTCTGGACAGCAGTTTTTGATTGGTGGATGAATTTATCCACCAATCAGCAAGGACAACCTAGGTTGTTCACCAAAAATGGGCCGGCATCTAAACTTACATTCTTGCATTTCAAATAAAGATTCAAAGAGAATGAAGAAAATTTGATAATAGGAGTAAATTAGAAAGTTGCCTAAAATTTCATGCTCTATCTGAATCACAAAAGAAAAAAATTTGGGTTCAGTGTCCCTTTAATTAATCTGGCAGTTTGTCGGTATTCAATTATTGTAAGAAACGTACAATAAGTCAAAAGAGTTTTGACATAGAAATTATTTTTATTTCAAATATTTCCAGTTTCTAGATCTTTACCATACATAGAGAGCATAAACACTCAATAAAAGTAATTTTATTTCATTTATTTTTAGGGCTATTAAAATACAGGTATAGTATATCGTCCAGTACATACAACTATGTAATGATGTATTCTATCCAAAAATCAAATGAAATAAAACATAATATTAAATCACATAGGTCATTTTAAGAAAATTTATTTTTCCACATTCTAGTTTTAAAATGTATTAGCTAGTAGTAACATCAAAAATATCCATCTAAATGAATGGGTTGTTTTATGGTATTGCCCATTTAAAAGGTTTACAACTGCAGTGTAAACTAGTATATTACCTCTGCTGATCCTAAGAATTACACAGCAATATTTTAAGAATAACTCAGCAATGGAAGGGAAGCTCTACTTTTGTTTGAGTTCAACTATTCATTTAATGGGACATGAAACCCAAATTTTTTCTTTCATGATTTAGAAAGAACATGCAATTTTAAACAACTTTCTAATTTACTTCTATTATCTATTTTGCATCATTCTCTTGATATCCTTTGCTGAAAAGCATATCTAGATAGGCTTAGTAGCTGCTGATTGGTGGCTGCACATAGAAGCCTCATGTGATTGGCTCACCCATGTGCATCACTATTTCTTAAACAAATTATATCTAAAGAATGAAGCAAATTAGATAATAGAAGTAAATTGGAATGTTGTTTAAAATTGTATTCACTACCTGAATCAGGAAAGAAAAAAATTGGGTTTAGTGTCCCTTTAACACTTTTGCAGGGGTTATATTAAATGTACATAAACCCCCAAATTTTCTTTCAGGATTTAGAAAGAGCATGCAATAAATAATAATAAGATAAAAACTGTTATATTACTTTGTTCTATTGGTATCTTTAGATGAAAATCAGGTAGGTATTCTCAGGAGTGTTCTCATGTCAGGAGCACCATATGGTGACACTTTGTAACAATACTTTTAACATTATATATTTACAAGAGCACTAGATGGCAGTAGTGTTTGCTTCTATGTATTGCTCCAGACATGTGCACACTATCTACATAGGTATGCTCTTTAGCAGAAAATATAATTGGAGCAAAGCAAATTTAATAATAGAAGTAAATTGGCTTCTTTTAATTGTATACACTGTTTGAATTATGAAAGAAAACGTTTGGGTTCCATGTCCTTTTTTAAAGTTTTCCATTAATGCATATTTAATGCTAAATGCTTTAATGAATTACAGGATTTTATAATTGCAAATAAAGTCCCTTTAAGTGTGCATTTGTTTTAACGTCAATGTCAAACTTTCATTTAAGTGCATGAGTAATAATCAATGATTAAGTAAAAAGCCCACTCAAAAATCAGTTAATTATATGAATTTTTATATTGTTTTACTGAACATTTAATTCCATTCGGTATTGGATGGACCTGGCAGTTAAAAAGAAAACTAAGGGTCTTCCTGTCAATGAAGCAGCTATATAAATATATATAATTATATATCTACAATACTGTGTTTGTCTTAAAGTGCTACAACATTGTAATCTTTGAAGACACAAGCCGTTGTTCATGCCTAAAATGTATTTATAAAGGACTTAAAATGTCATGCAAAGATTGACAATGTAGAGCTGTGTTTCCATATTTAAATAATGGTTTGTAAACTTTTGAACTGCATGTTTGTGAGAAATGTGGACTGTTAAGCACCATTTGGTTTCTAATTCAGTACTTCCATATATATACGTTGCCTTCATTTTTTTTTTTATTATTGCAGTTATGCATTAACATCACAACAGTAAAAAATGAATTATTGAATAAAACCACATAGTCCTGAATGGTAGAATAAAACATTTCTTTCCAAAATATATCTTCATCTTTTATTTGCACAATTGTTTGACATAAATTCATGTATATTATCTGAGATTAAAATTGTTATTTTATGGGTTAATATATCAAGACCATGTTTTGAAAATAAAACTCATCTGAAGTTATTTGGTTAAAGGTACGTAGATGATATGCATTCATTTTACTGCTCTGTTTCCCATTAAAAAAAAACAACAAATGTTATTTTAGGAAAAATAAATATGTTTCATGTTTTATTTTGGTAGATACAATACAAAGTTACCTTCACAGTCTCTACTAACCCTGTCTATTTTGTCAGGTTTTTTCATTTTTTAAATAATGTTGCCTTACTTTGTATGGCCTGTGACAGTCTACATTAATTAAGTATAGAACTACACTGCGTCAATGATTGGCTGTATGAAGAAAAAATAAATTCTGGCTGAGGAAATTGACTAAAGTGTCTCTACCAAGAACATTTGGATTTTTATATGAAATGTTTATTCTTTGCCAAAACAAAATATTATTTTTTTGGAAATGAAGCAGCACATTGAAATGTTACTCAAAGGCTGATGTAGCATATTTGTACAAAACAGACTATAACATAGCACATGAGCATCTCTAGAATATTAAAATATTTTACCTCAAAATTTCCACAATAGCCACATCCCATTTTAAAGGGAATTTAAGGAGAAAATATTTTTTCTTGTCCAGGACTGGCATGGAAGAGTGCATCTGACATGTGCAGGCACAGTTATGTTAAATTTCTCCTTGGTATAAGGACGTTTACCATGAAATCTCATGAGATTTTAGTAAAATCTCATGAGACCATGGTAAAGCAAAGTGTGAACTAAACACTGATAATGCTGATATGTTTTTATTTTTTTTATCAGGCAGATGAGTAGTTGAAATAAGCAGTCTTTTGAGCTGAGAACATTTTGAAGGCAAAATACCTTTTTTTGCATGAAGATATTCATGTGATATTTTCTATTCAGCTTTTTAAAGATATGCTACATCACTGGCATTAATGTACTACATTTTTTATTTTTATTTTAAATTTTAACTCACTATTTATTTTAAACGTGCTCTAGTGCTTTAAAATAAGTGTATGTGAATGGTTGATCTTACTGTAGTATATTTAAAAAATATTATTATTCAATGTATGGAAAATATACAAATATAAATTAATTTGTATTTGAAAGACTGATTCATTTATATATATATATTGTGTGTCTCTTATAAAAATGAGTCCATTAAATCTACCTATTTCTTTATACTGCATCTAAAGCAAAACATGATTTAAGCAGTCTCTTGTATAACATATTTAAAATTTGTGCTCGCAAACACATTTTAAAAGTACTTTGGGATTGTAAATCTTGCACTAAAAGTGCATCTCATATTAATATCTGAAGCAAAAATAAATCAATTTTCTAAATATGGTATGGAATTTAACACCTCATGTATTTTCATTTTATAGTTCAAATAAACAAAATGAGGCCTACTTATCAAGCCGTCAACTTACTTGCATTCGACAGCACCAATACGCTCACCTAACATTGCGGCTGCGGACCTGAATACGTTCTCCATATTTAACAAAAAAGCTGTCAAAAAGCCAAGCAACAAGTACGGGGCGATGAGCAGCGGGTTGTTGTTAACTAACAGTCATCGATCTCCCTGCTATTCGGCTTTTTCACAGCTTTATTTGTATACTGTCACTAAACACAGCCACTATACTAAACTGTTTAACCCCTATCCCGCCACTCACGGACCCCGCTGCAACTAAATAAAGTTATTGAGACCTAAACCGCCGCTCCCGGAGCCCACCGCAACTCTAATAAAGTTATTAACCCTTATCCCGCCGCTCCCGGACCCCACCGCCACTAAATAAATGTATTAACCCCTAAACCTCTGGCCTCCCACATCACTACCACTTACTAAACCTATTAACCCCTAAACCGCCAGCCCCCCACATCGCCATAAACTAAATTAACCTATTAACCCCTAAACCTAACAACCCGCTAACTTTATATTAAATATTAACTCATCCCTATCTTATAATAAATTTAAACTTACCTTTAGATTTAAATTAAACTATATTAAACTAATAATTAATCTACCCTAACTATTATACTAAAATTACATTAAA